>NC_053447.1:3231441-3531441 GCF_007990345.1 Gossypium hirsutum | reverse complement strand
TATATTGTTCCCATTAATCTAGTCTCGAATATAAGGAAGGTATTTTTTTATTTTAATTTTTTAGTACAATGATAATTCAAAACCCAATTATTTTTAAAAAAAATGAACTCATGACCAATAAGTCGAGTTCAATTTTTTTTAATATAAAGAATGTCATAATTTTGAGAAAAAAAAAGGTTGTCGATGCTTAAATCACATTTTGCATGCCTGTTATGTAAACTTGAATTATATGGAAAGCTGGCCTAGCTAGCCCCAGACCCGACCAATCCACAATACAGCAAGTTGGGCAACCTCTGAATTTGGAAAAGGAGACACCCAATTATTAAATGTTAAAATTGATGAGATCATCTGAATGAAGGCTGGATGACGACGATGATAGTACTAATTATATCCCTTTAATTAATGTCTTTGCGTAAAAAGTTCAGTTTTTGTTTGGTTTGCAACTTGGTTTTTAGCTTTTTTTGTCCATCTCTATCCTTTACAACTGGTTAATAATGCACCATCCATCCATCTTTATAGATTGGGTTGTGAAACGCACATGGTGACAAAACTCCGGCAACTGCATTATTTAGGGGTCCCCCTTCCTTAGTTTGCTGCATGCAACTTGTTGCCTCTATTCTATCACTTTCTCCTTGGAATTTCATTCACCCCTATGGCTAAAATATTTACAGTGCTACATGGTATTATGGTCTGATTTCGACATAAAGCTTGCTTTTAATTTCAACTAATTAAATGCTTGGGTTGACTTGGTTTAGTCTTCCCTTTAATTTCATCTTGCATCTCTTGAAATCTTTTTAGTTTTCTTGGTAAGGAAAAAATTAATCCATTTGTTTCATCATGGAACTATACAATTCGGAACAAAAAGGAAATAACATTCAATAATAGCAGTAAAGAGTAATTTCTGTCGATATAACCTTAAAAAAACATTATAAGATGTAGAAAACCGATTTTATTATAACTCAACGCAATATATTACATAACTGGAATGATTGTAAACGATGATAAAAATAAAAATCATTTTTTTTCATAGGAAATTATCTTGAGAAATGATAATAAAAAATGAGTGAGTAAATATTAAAATTTAAATTCTAAATAAGTTAATTGACACTTTTAAGTCTTTAAAAAGGGCTTTTAAAACACATATCAAAAAGGGCTTTTAAAACACATATCAACCCAATTAAAATTCAATTTCATTTGATTAAATCATAAAATATGTCCCTTCTAATTCGATTTATTTGATTAAATTATAAAATATCTACACTTTAATTCAATACAGTTGAACAAGGGGTTTCGAAAATAAAATCGCATTCAAATTCCTTGATGTCTGTACATCAGTTTGCAGTAAGTACTAGCATTCATTGATGGCACTGATCAAATTCCAACTGAACTTGCAAAGCAACTCAATAACTAGACTTATAAATATACATTTTTTGATGTTGCGTGATTTAAATGCCTTCCTTTTAACAGCTTACCGTATTCACATTATCTATCATGTTATCTACTTCTAATTATAATGGTGACAGGTGATATTCTGACCATCAATAGGCTTATCCTCTTCTTCCTTCACCACCGCCGAAGCTAGCTCACTACTAACTAGTGACATGACGTCACTTTCCGGCGACTTATTTCCCTTCTCTTTTCCCCTTTTCCTACAAGTCGTGGCTGGTGGAGTAGCCTGTCCAGCTTCCAGTGGGAAATTCAGTATTGCTTTCTGCCCCCTCATTTTAAATGCTGCACAATCATAAGCCTTGGCAGCATCGACATCAGTATCGAAAGTACCTAGCCAAACCCGACGTCCCTTCCTGGTCGGGTCTCGGATCTCTGCAGCAAACTTGCCCCATGGCCTTCTCCGCACCCCTCTGTAATGCCTCCTCTCTTCACAAACCAACACCTTCTGCTCCATTTTCGACCCTGAAATGAACACACTCGGAGATTCCAGCTCAACAACCTCAGGTTTTACGTCATGGCTGAAGATTTCAGGGATTCGGCAATTCGGGTCAGATACGGGAGAGTGAGGTTGATAAAGTTCGGGAACCTGGTAATTTTGTAGTTGAGAGAGGCCAAAATCAAGGCTACTTATAAAAGCATCAGCCGAAGGGAAGTCTCCAAGGAGGTGCTGATGAATGAAATCGAGTGTCGTTGATTCTTCAACGCTGGTCATTTCCTTGAAAACTTTTTCAAGAATTAATAAATGGAAGCGGCACTGGGTTAGAATATAATATATTTATATACAGGAAAATTGGAAAGAAAATATTCAAAATTCTTTGGGAAAACTACACCTAAGGTCATTAAAGTATTAGTAAGTTTACGTTTTGATCATTTAACTTTAAAAAATTATAAAATAGTCACTAAACTATTTAAAAGTTTTCATTTAAGTTAGTAAACTATTCAAATATTTTTATTTAAGTCACTAAACTATTAAGTGTTTTTGAACAGTCCGGCTATCAAGCTTCAAGTAAAGTTACGATTTGACAATCAATATGGTAGATCAATACCCATCAATGAATAAACGACCATACTTTAAGTCCAAGTTGATTTAACGGTTAGTATTAGAAATCAGAGAAGAAAGTTATTTAGATTTTAGTTCGTAGATTGATGACATTCAAAGCTATTTCATGAAGAAAAAATGAATTGTAAAAGAGAACGAGAAGATGAGCTTTTGATTGTTGCATGGAGTGTGGGCAAAGAAGGCCATACAACTGTGATTTTAATAGCCCAGTGATTTAAATGAAAATTTCGAATTGTTTAGTAATCAGTTTTTAACTTTTTAAAGTTGAGTTATCAAAATATAAACATACTAATATTCTAGTGACCTAAGGTGTAGTTTACCCAAAAAGTTTGCAATGACTCTGGAACTAAACACAGCGTGGGTCTCACCTGAAATTTATTGTTGTTTTTGTTTTACCCAGTGTTTGGAGAGAAAGAGAGGATATTTGTGCACACGGGCTTTGGTTTCTTTTCACACAAAGTTGTGTGCTGGAAATTGGATGATCTTATCCTAGGCAAATTAATTATAAAATAATAAAAAATGGGGGACCCCTTTAAAGGCGAGTTCCAAGTTGGTACTAGGCAAAAAAAGATTGTTCATGTTTGTATCTTTGTGTGTTGGGGGACCTTCCAACTTGTGTGAGGCAATGCATCCGTAGCTGTGGTGTGAGCATAAAGGGGGGGATGTATTGGGGGGTTAACAGTGGCGACAAATTGGGAGACAAAGAACAGTGTGCAACTGGATTACTTGGGAGCCTGGAGGGCTCCACTGGCAACTAACTCTCGTAAAGGTTCTTGTCATTTTATTTGACAGCTTCATCATTAAAATGACCAGTTGCAAAGCAATGTGATTCTCTAGCTTTTATTATTGCTGCTTCATCCCAAACTTGCAAATAAGTTATGGTAATTGTATAAATCATTGAGTGCTTAAGATTTGACCTTTGACGTGAGTGTATAACGGTTATTTGTTCTCGTACTGATGAATTAAAGTTGCCTCTTTGTGTCGGTAACTAAACTATGAGCTTCAATGCTCAAAGACCACAAAGCGAAATATAACCCATGAGTATAGGCAAAAAAAAAAAAAAGAAAGAAAGAAAAAAGATGTCTTTTTAGGAAATAGTTCGCGCCTCAAATAAGATTTTTTTAACCCGAGTCTAACCTGAATTTATAAAAAAAAAAGTTATTTTTTTACTGTTTTGCTACTATTTTTTCTCACTTTTTTACTATTATTTCACTATTATATTATTAACATTTTATTGTTATTATTTGAATATTGTATAACCTTTATTTTATTATTAATTTTGCTACTATTTTAGAAACATTAGCTTGTTAAGTTACACATGTATTATTGTTATCTAAGTATAAATATTTTTAAAATTTTATTTTCAATCTGTCGAGAAACATTTATTTTAATATTTTTAGTGTTTGATGTAATATATATTTTTTAAAATATATAAATAATATAAAAGATTTAATACGATCGAACTCAAATTTTAGTATTTTTATTTAGGCCGAACTTGAGTAAAATTTTAAATTCATTTTTCATGCCGAATCGAGCCCAAACCTATTAAACGAGTTTAAAATTTTATCAAGACTCAACTCGAACTTAACTCGACCCGAACATGAAGAGGTATACGTATCCGGTCCTAAATGCAGAGTGATATCATTCCCCAATCCATTAACCATTACAAACTAAATTTCTCTCATCCAATCCAGTATCCCTCACGTGTCACATGAATTAATGCCCCTTCACTCCCAATTTGCCCACTTGCATACTTTTACAAATTTCATAATCATTTTATTATTATATTTAAGTAAATCATAAAATTATGATTAATTTTAATAATAAATTAAAATCTAATATCACTAAAATATTATGAATAATTTTAGATGATGTTTATACATAGTTATTAAATTAGATGATGTTATTTCAAAGCTACTTATGTGCATACATCATATATGTGTTTATTAGAGGTGATCATGGGTAGGGCAGCCCGGCCAGGTCTAACGGCCCGCCCGAAATATGGGAGGGTTCGGGTAAAAATATAGGCCCGAAATATGAGTTTGGGTAAAAAATAAGGCCCGTTTAGAAAATGGGCCGGGCCTCGGGCAAAACTTTCTTTCCTTGGCCCGACCCGAATATATAATAAATATATATTTTTATTTTTAAAATACATTTCCCATTTCCCCATTTCCCATTAGACATTTAGTATTTATATAATAAATATATATAATAAATATATTTTTTATTTTAAAGTATTTTTAAAATACTTTTTTTTATTTTTAAAATACATTTCCGAATATAATAAATTGGTTGCAAAAAGGACGATGAGGATGATGTTTCTTTGGTTGCTTTTTAGGATACTTCCTTTATAATTGTTGAAAATTTAATTTAGCTTACAATTTATATTTTGTTATAAAATTAAATATGTTAATCGGTTAATGTATGGATATTCTGGTTGGTTGATTATATTTTGCAGGTTTTTTATACAATTTTGGTGTTTACTAAAAAAAAAGGTCCAGGCTCGGGCTTAGGAATTTTTTCCCTGACCGGGCCTGGACAAAATTTTAGGCCCATATTTCGGGTCGAGTCCGGGCCAAAAAAATTTTCTGGGCCCGGCCCATGATCACCTCTAGTGTTTATACATGGATATTAAATTATATGATGTTATTTTTATTGAGTGACATCGATTGATGAGAATATAAATATTAGAGTTAATTTTTTTTATATTGAACTTTTTTTTCTCGTTCAAAACATTTTTCACAATTTTTACACTTATAATAATTGTAATTATATTTTAATTAGATTACATTAAAATTAAATATATTAATCTCTAAAATATTCCCAATTTTTAGTTACCAATTAATTAATCTCACTTTATTTTTTTCCTTCTATAAATATCCCCCTCTCTCTTTCTAAATTAAGTCCCTTATTAGTTTCTTTCTTTTCGTATTTGGTGTTCTTTGCTTACAAATTTGGTATTGGATCGAAGCCAAATCTCAAATCGTAAATTGCATAGAATGAACGAGATTAGTCTGTGTGAGTATAGCTTTTCTCATCAATATCCTCGAAGTCCAAGCTTTACTTGTCTTAACTCTTGCCTGACGGAACGATGGGGCGATTTGCCCTTGAAAGTCGATGACTCTGAGGACATGCTTATATACAACTCCCTTCACGAAGCTCTTAATTTTGGATGGTCTCCTTCCGATTCAACGCTGCCAACTGCCATTAAAGACGAGCCTGAGGTGTTGACACCAGTAATCAAAGTGAACTCCATCGGGTCGACTCAACCCGTAGCTGCTGCAACAACTCAAATGTTATTCGGAACTGCTTTCATGGGAATAAGCAGTGAAAACGAAACCGCCTTTTTTATGGGAAAACAAGAAAAGTGCTTTAGGAATGGGAATCAAAGAGTAGCTAAGGGGAGGCATTACAGAGGAGTAAGGCAAAGGCCGTGGGGGAAATTCGCGGCGGAGATAAGAGACTCAGCTAGGAACGGGGCAAGAGTTTGGCTAGGCACGTACGAGACCGCCGAGGAAGCTGCTTTGGCTTATGACCGAGCGGCTTTCAAAATGCGTGGTTCCAGGGCTTTGCTTAATTTCCCGCACAGGATCGGCAACAATGAGCCGGCACCCGTCAGAATCACGGCTAAGCGTCGGGAAAATGAGCCTTCTTCGTATAATACACCTTCGCCTAAGAGACAGAAAAGTTTGGTTACTAAACAAACCGAGTTAGAGAGAGACATGGAGTTGACTGTGTTTCAATTGGGACATCAAATGGGCCTAATGCCACTTGGAGAACAGTTATTGGTGAATTAAAATTTCTTATCTTTTATCTGTTGATCTGCTGTACGTACTAAGAGCATGAAAAGTAGTAATAGACAGAACCATTAACTTATGAGTGCACTTTTTTTTTTTTGCCTTTGCTTTTTTTTTCTCTGAGAGGATAAATAAAACCTTTGAACCGAATGTTTTTGATAAAAAATTTATTAGGTGTAATCTCTTATATGAAAAAAAAAATCTATGAAGGGTCACATGCATTTTAGTTTGGGTGGATAAAGTGGAGCATTACTTGCCATAATTTACCAAATAATGAATAATGGCAATGAGAAGTAAGAAATTGGAGCCACTTAATTAAAACTATAGCTTTGTGCTTTTATCAACAAAAATGCAATAATTACATCACATGAATCACAATTTCACACACACAAAATATAATAATTAACCAAAAAAATATAATAATTACATATCCCCATCATAAGTTAATTAACCAAAGACAATTTATGAGTTGATGTAGGAATAAACTTAAGAAAATAAAGAGAGATGTGATAATGTTAGGGATATAGACATGTAGCTTATTATAAGTTACCAAAATTATATGCAAAATTTAACATAGATGTTTTCTATTTATTTTAAGGTTGATAAACAAATTGCAAAGATAACATGAAGATCATGTACTTGTCCACTATGTCTGATCTTATAAATATTTTAAAATACGATGAATGAACGATAAAATCGATTGCTATAAGAATGTAAAAAATAAGTTCAATTACGTTAACAAAAGTACTTTTATAGATATTTAGATGTCGGCTTTAAATAAAAAAACAGAGAAAATCATTGTTGTTGAATACATATATGTATAGTTAGAATTTGGATTTTGAAAATGGGAGCCATATGGGAAGAACAAAACTTTGTAAAAACCCAACGCTTAATTGCAGTCAACTATGAAATTAGTGTTATGAAAGGGATTAAATCTGAAAAGAAGAAGAAAAAAAGAACAAAATTCTGCTCCGAAAAATTCAACCCAGAATTTATATATTATATATGTTGTTCCAATAGGGTCGGAAGCGTGTAAATTATTGTACTAAAAAATCACACAAAGTTCAATTCCCAGGAAAGAGAGGTGGATCACATGGATCTCTTAAATACCAAGTCTTTCCTTAGACAGAATATCCCTTCTATAGTAATTTAATAGCACAATTAAATACTACTATTATACCCTCAAATATTGAAAGAAAAATAGGACAAGAAAGAACACAAGAGTTTTAATGAGGTTCGGTAAATTATACCTACGTCCTCGGGCACTAACACCAGATGATAACTTTACTATCTCCAAAGTATTACAAACAAATAGAATTCCTTAAGAATTCTCAAATGGGAGAAGAGAGAAAACTAAGAGAGAAAGATTGGTTGGGATGAATTGAAATGAGAAATGAGAAGGCCTATTTATAGTTGAGGTTTAAGGACCAAACAATAAATAGCCCATTATCTCAAGGACCAAAAAAAATTATCCCATGCCACTTTTTCAAAGTCAACTTTAGGGTGCTAAACTTGCACCACTTTGTATTGTTTGCCATTAATGTTGTCTCCCATTAATGTTAACAATCTCCACCTTGAAGATTTGATTAGGATAATCACATCTTCACACACTTCCTTCAACTCCCCAAATTCGATAAAGCTATCTTTTGTAGTGCCTACAAATGCACTCTCGAGCGCCATACACCTGAAGGTGCTCAAATTCTCAGGATGTTAATCAAGTTCAAACAATGATTAAACTTGATTGTTGTTACCACCTTGGTCATCATATCTGCGGGATTATCTGCTGTCGGAATCTTCTGAAGTAGAATTTTTCCTTTTTCAAAGACTTCCCGCACAAAGTGATATCTTACGTCGATATGCTTGGTTCTTGAATGATAGACTTGATTTTTCGCTAAATGAATAGCGCTCTGACTGTCACAATATAAACTTATGTGACTTTGAACAACTCCTAAGTCTTTCAACAATCCATTAAGCCAAATAGCCTCCTTAACAGCTTCTGTAACTGCCATATATTCTGCCTCTGTAGTAGACACAGCTACTGTAGACTGTAAGGTAGACTTCCAACTCACTGGGGCTTTCGCAAGAGTAAACAGATACCCCGTAGTTGAACGACGTTTATCTAAATCACCAGCAAAGTCGGAATCAACATATCCAACTACAAACTGACCAAGTGCTTCATCCTGTTCAAAAATTAAACCAACATCTACGGTTTTTCGAAGATACCGTAGAATCCATTTCACAGCTTGCCAATGTCCTTTTCCAGGATCATGCATATACCTGCTCACAACTCCAACAGCTTGTGAAATGTCAGGCCTCGTACACACCATCGCATACATCAAACTCCCAACTGCATTAGCATATGGGACTTTCGCCATATATTCTCTTTCTTCTTCAGTTTTCGGAGATAATTGAGCACTAAGTTTCAAATGAGAAGCAAGTGGGGTACTTACATGTTTTGTGTTTTCATTTACACCAAAACATTGTAATACCTTTTTCAGATATTGCTTCTGATTTAAACAGAGCTTGCCTCTCAGTCTATCTCTACTTATCTCCATGCCGAGAATCTTCTTAGCCTCACCTAGATCTTTCATCTCGAACTCTTGATTCAACTGAGCCTTCAGCTTATCTATGTCATTTTGGCTCTTCGAAGCGATTAACATATCATCAACATACAAGAGTAGATAAATGAAAGATCCGTCATGCAGCTTCTGCAAATATACACAATTGTCATATTTGCTTCTTGTGTACTTCTGCCTTCTCATAAAGCTATCAAATCGCTTGTACCACTGCCTCGGGGATTGCTTCAATCCATATAGCGATTTGTTCAGCTTACAAACCCAATTTCTACCACCAGCATCTGTGTATCCTTCGGGCTGAGTCATATAGATCTCCTCTTCTAACTCACCATGCAAGAAAGCTGTCTTAACATCAAGTTGAGCTAGCTCCAAATTCAACTGTGCTACCAAGGCCAACAAAATTCTAATGGAGGAATGCTTCACAACAGGGGAAAATACATCATTGTAGTCAATTCCCTCCTTCTGAGCGTAGCCTTTAGCTACCAATCTTGCCTTGTAGCGAATATCCTTCTTGCTAGGAGATCCATCTTTCTTTGCGAATACCCACTTGCATCCGATTGCCCTTTTACCTTTCGGTAATTGCGCCAACTCCCAAGTATTGTTCTTCCGGAGAGACTGCATTTCTTCATCCATGGCGCTTTTCCATTTATCACTTTCTAAGCTTTGCATTGCTTCTTGATAAGTGATAGGAATATCATCAACAACGGGAAGGGCGTAGGCCACCATATCAGTAAATCGAGCAGGTTTACGAATTTCTCTCCGTGGCCTTGCAACTGCAACTGGTTCTGGTGTACTTAGTGGTTCTTGGGTCAGAACCTCTTCAACCTCTAATTCCTCCATTGTGGCTGGAGAATTAGACTTATTAACTGGGCAAATCCCCATCTGCTCAAACTCCACCTGTTTTGGAGTACACTCCACCTGTTGTGGAGTATTGCTCGTCTGAATATCTTTATCTGCTACCTTTTTCAATGTGGCAGATTCATCAAAGGTAACATCTCTGCTACAGATCATTTTCTTTGTGCTTAAGCACCAAAGACGAAATCCCTTCACTCCAGAAGTGATTCCCATAAAGAGAGCTTTCTTTGCCCTCGGATCTAACTTTGACTCCTTCACATGGTAATATGCAGTGGTTCCAAACACATGTAAGGAATCATAATCTGTAGCCGGTTTTCCAGACCATACCTCCATAGGAGTTTTTCTTTCTAATGCAGATGATGGCAAACGATTAACAAGATGGCCAGCGTATGTCACAGCCTCAGCCCAAAATTGCTTGCCCAACCCAGCATTGGACAACATACATCGAACTTTCTCCAGCAATGTTCGATTCATACGCTCTGCCACTCCATTCTGTTGTGGTGTATCCCTAACTGTGAAGTGTCGAACAATACCATACTCTTGGCACACATCGAAGAACGGATCACTTTTATATTCCCCTCCATTGTCCGTCCTAAGCCGCCTGATTTTCTTGCCAGTCTGGTTTTCGATCATAGTTTTCCATTTAAGAAAAACTCCAAGCACTTCATCTTTAGTTTTCATGGTATACACCCAAACTCTTCTGGAAAAGTCATCAACAAAAGTAACAAAGTAGTGTTTTCCTCCCAACGAAGGTGTTTTGGAAGGCCCCCACACATCTGAGTGAATATATTCCAAAATACCTTTTGTATTATGGATAGCAGTGCCGAATTTCACTCTCTTTTGCTTTCCCAGAACACAGTGCTCACAAAATTTTAATTTGCAAGCCTTTGCACCTTTCAACAATCCTTGCTTTGCCAGAATTTGCAAGGATTTTTCGCTGGCATGTCCCAACTTCATATGCCACAACTGCATTGAGTCCAATTCTTTGTTACCGGAAGCTGTAGCGACTGCTCCAATAACTGTACTACCTTGGTAGTAATACAAGTTATTTTTCCTGATGCCCTTCAATATCACAAGTGCGCCAGATGTCACTTTCAAAATCCCATCTCTCATAGTAACAACTGAACCATTGGATTCCAAGGCTCCCAATGAGATGAGATTTTTCTTCAAACTGGGCACGTACCGAACATCAGTCAGAACTCTGGTTGATCCATCTTGATTCTTTAATTGGATTGAACCTATCCCAACAGTTTTACAGGCATTGTCATTGCCCATATAAACAACTCCTCCATTTAGTTCTACTAAATCAGAGAACCATTCCCGGTTAGGGGACATATGAAAGGTACAACCCGAATCCAATATCCACTCATCTGAATGGAACGACGATGATGATGCAACCAGTGATAGTTCAGAGTCACTAGTATCATGCTTTGCAACACAAGCATCTACAACAGCTTTTCCCTTATTCTTCAGCTTTGGACAATTTTTCTTCCAGTGGCCTTTCTCATGACAAAAGGCACATTCATCTTTCCCGAGTCTGGACTTTGACTTTGATCTCCCCTTTTGAGTTTTCTTCCGAGTGTATGAACGACCTCGGACTACTAAAGCTTCTGTATCTCTGATTGAGTTTTTCTGTTTGTCCTTCTTTCTCTGTTCATAACTGTATAAGGCCGCACAGACTTCGCTCAGAGATATATCACTCCTGCCATGAAGTAGAGTAGTTTCTAGGAACTCAAACTCCTCAGGAAGTGACCCCAACAGCATCAAAGCCAAATCTTCATCTTTGAATGTCTCATCCATATTCAGCAAATCAGTGACTAACTGATTAAATTTGGTGATGTGATCATTCATTGTGGTACTTGGGACGTATGTGAAGCGAAACAGTCTTTTCTTCAAGTGGAGCTTATTTTGACTGTTTTTCTTCAAAAATTTTTCTTCAAGTGCCACCCACAACTTATTTGCAGAAGTCTCCTTTGAAAAAGCATACCTCTGCTCTCGAGAAAGGCATGATCGAATTGTGCCACATGCCAACCGATTGATCGCCTTCCAATCTTTCTCCTGTACATCATCTGGTTTCTCTTCATCAATGGCAATGTCTAGACCCTGCTGAAAAAGGGCATCTAGAACCTCACTTTGCCACATACCAAAATGGCCCGTGCCATCAAAGATCTCCACGGCCAATCTTGCATTTGCAATTGTCGGTCTTGTCCACATGGACGATGTTGAAGCTCCTACACCGACCGTTTTCTCCATAATCTTTCAATATACCTAAGGAAATCTTTTCTGATGTGGAAGATCAGTTTAAACTGCAACCACAGAGCATACTACGATTAACCTTCGGCTCTTGATACCACTTGTTGTTCCAATAGGGTCGGAAGCGTGTAAATTATTGTACTAAAAAATCACACAAAGTTCAATTCCCAGGAAAGAGAGGTGGATCACATGGATCTCTTAAATACCAAGTCTTTCCTTAGACAGAATATCCCTTCTATAGTAATTTAATAGCACAATTAAATACTACTATTATACCCTCAAATATTGAAAGAAAAATAGGACAAGAAAGAACACAAGAGTTTTAACGAGGTTCGGTAAATTATACCTACGTCCTCGGGCACTAACACCAGATGATAACTTTACTATCTCCAAAGTATTACAAACAAATAGAATTCCTTAAGAATTCTCAAATGGGAGAAGAGAGAAAACTAAGAGAGAAAGATTGGTTGGGATGAATTGAAATGAGAAATGAGAAGGCCTATTTATAGTTGAGGTTTAAGGACCAAACAATAAATAGCCCATTATCTCAAGGACCAAAAAAAATTATCCCATGCCACTTTTTCAAAGTCAACTTTAGGGTGCTAAACTTGCACCACTTTGTATTGTTTGCCATTAATGTTGTCTCCCATTAATGTTAACAATATATATAACATCATACTTGTTTTGGTCTATCCGCCACGTTAAAGATTAAGAAATAAGAAGACATTTACATGAATAATTTTACTTGCTTTTTTTTTTCGTATAAAACCAAAAAGATTAACATATAAATATATAATGATGAATTATTAACGTTCATTACTTCAAGCCCTGCCGTATTTTCCGATATCTTCCTGCGACAAATGGAGGATTCTGCCAGACCCAACGACCGGCCATTAGCTATTAAACTAACATATAAAGTATAAATTAGAGGTGATTATGGGCTAGGCTCAGACAAAATTTTAGGCCATTTTTTAGGCCCGGATCAGCCCGGCCCGAAATATGGGCCTAAAATTTATCTAAGCCCGGCCCAAAAAAATTACTAAGCTCGAGCCCGGCTCAACCCGGCCCATATTTGATTAAAAATAAAAAATAAAAATATTTAATATATAATTCGGATTAAAAGTCCAAAAAATATATATATTTAATAAAAAGTATATTTGATTAAAAATAAAAATAAAAATAAAAATAAATTTTAATATATAATTCGGGCCGGACTAGGACAAAAAAATCTTACCCGAGGCCCGGCTCATTTTTTAAACGGGCCTCATTTTTTTGCCCAAACCTATATTTTTACCCGAATCCTCCTATTTTTTGGGTTGGCCGTCGGGCCGGACCGGGTAGCCCGACCCATGATCACCTCTAGTATAAATTTTGTTGGTGTAATTTTTTAAATTACACCAATTAATTGAGGGTGTGAAAAGTGTTGTATTTATTTATAAAATTATTTTTCAAAAGTTTTACTACAATTTATAATATAGTTCTCAAACTCTTAATCTATTAGTGCATCAAATATTTTCTTCCATATTTATAGGTGAATCTAGGCGGGCTAGTAGCCCCCCCAATATAAATTTGTTATTTAGGCTCTTTAAGAGTTTTTGAAATTTTAAATTAATAAAGATAAAATTACACTTTGACCCCTTTAGAATTATAAAAATTTAATTTAATCCTTTAAAATTATAAAGATATAGACTATAAAAAATTAAAATTTCATTCGCCCCTAAAAAATTGTTCTAGCTTCGCCCCTGCCTATATTATTTGGTATAAGGGTAAGTATTTTGACATGTGCCATTTTTTTAAATATTTTATTATACTTTATCGGACATTTATTAACTTTCTCACCCTAATTTCCACTAACAGTATACTAAATAATTTCCCTTAATATAATATTTTTGTTAAATTAAAAATTTTTCACTTTTTAACAGTGCATTTTAAAAAAACAATTTTAAAAAAATAGAAGGGAAAGACTTTTTTTTTTTGCCACCAAACGTCAACGCTAACCAAATGGAATTATAGTTGGATATAAATATCTTTATCATATATTGAATATTTTCGTAAAGGAACTGCCTATATTAAGTTTTAAGCAAATAATAAAAAAAAGAGGAAAATTTAACATTAATATGATGTACCAAAATCAAATACAGAAAAGACAAAAGGATTGTTTCATTGTTATCATTAATATTTGATGGGTAACTAAAAAATATATAATCCCAGAATTCATTTGGTGGGTTAGGGAGCACTGCAATCTTTTTTATTACTGCTCTTTGCCTAACCCGCCCAAGGGGCAGGACAAGATCCCATCAAAGTACCTAAATGCATCCGACATAAAATCTCCTTTAATTATATGTAAGCAAAATATGAAAGGAATAAACTAAGATCCACCATGGTTTCACACGAATCTCAAGCTTAAAGCCTTGCACAACTAACTTTGATTTGTCCTTTCCTAACATTTCATAATTGATCTCTCTTTGTACCCCGCAAATCACAAATTTGTATAGAAAAGTTGAAGCCAATGAAAGCTGCCTTCCACAATCTCCTTTGCATATAATTTTACTATTGACTTTGAAACTGCTACTTTAGAAGTACCTTTGGATCAGTTAGTAAAATCCTTCTCTTTCGGTTAATAAGTAATCACGGCAGATTCAAGAAAAGTTTGCAATTTTTTTTTTCAAAATTGGATTTGATGTATTTTGGATTTTATCTTATACGGTTACTATGGTTTATCTTGTACTAATTATATTTTTGTATAATTTATTTTGTACAGTTTCGATTGAACCAATTGGTGTACACCATTCTGGTAAATTCCAATCGCACTAGCTGTGCATGAATAATATTAAAAATATGAAACTTTTTAACTGTTTACTATTAGACTAAAGACTTAATTGGAATATATTAATTAATGATAGAGTTATTACAGCGGAAAGCCGAGTTTAATTATTTTTTGGGTCATGCTTTCACATTTAAAATATAAAAATTAAAATATACTAAAAAAATTCACTTACCTTCTTCGATTTCTTTTATTGAAAAAAATTCTCTCACTCTTCAATTTCTTTTTTCTTATTAATTTTGAATATATTAAAGAGTATTTTATATACATATATTAAATATTTTTAAAAAATATTGATAAATTCAAAATAATACTCCAAAATAAATGATATCAATACCATCTCTAATAATAAAAAATGATGTATTTAAGATGTGATAGTAACTGCCTTGTTCTCCTCTCATTTCATTTTTACTACACTCAAATATATATATATGTATGTATGTATATTTATCATCTTAATTCAAGATTTCAAGAATTTAATACTAACATGATTGAAATTGAAGAAAGCCTTTTCTATGGCTTCCATGAAAAAAAAATCAAAAGTGAGAAAATATGGCCGAGAAATGAAAAAACACTAACACTGCCACCAATCAAGCAATATAATTCGTACAGGCTAAATTGTAGAATTTGATTCATCTGGAATATATTCCTGTAACTATGTAATCTATGATTTGTTTTTCGGATTTTAGTTTCAATCTCTGTCATTCTTAGTTGGCAGTAGTGTTGCAGCAGCGGCAAAGTCGAAATTTCAGATCTGTCTACCGGTTGTAATGATTAACTAATCCAGCTCCTGCATTTCATTTCCTCCGCAGGTCCTACGGCTTTAAATGTTTCCATCAACAGAACCAAAACTGTTGTCTCAACCTTACGAGCTCTTTTTCAACTTCCCACATACCCTTTCTCTCATCAGGTAACTCTGAAGTGCAACAATAAATCAATCTCAGGATCGTACGTAAAAATCTTATAGTCGGTGTTGAAGTAGCGGTGAAGCCTTCCTGATCAGTTCGCTGAAAAACGAGGTCTGCGATTTTATCTTCCGATTGTAATAAGTCGCAAATCAGGCTCCTCCAGGTCATTTCTATTGGGTTTAGTATGGTAAATGTTTCCATCAACAGGATACCAAAACAGTATACATCAGTTTTTTCGGAAACATTTCCAGTTGATTCATACTCTGCATGGAAGATAGTAATAATAGGAATTATAAAAACTTTATCCATACTTGAAAACATTATACAGAAATAAACCCAAGAATTTAGATCACCTGGTGCTATATAACCAGGAGTTTCTGCCATTGTAGTGGTTATTGTTGCAGCACTTCCTTTGTCTAAGACTTTGGAAAAGCTGAAGCCACTTATGCGAGCAACCTGCCACACCCCACTCCAAACCAAAAATGAAAATTGAGTACATATCAACATCATATATTCATAAGATGAATCACATAAGCATGCAATGCAATAGACAGTTTAAGTTACCATATCCTCATCTAGCAAGACATTGGTGGGGTTTAAATTGCAGTGAATGACACGCATAGAATGAAGGTAAGACAAAGCAGATGCCACGTTTATCATTATTTCGAGCCTTTGGTGAAAGTTGAAGATATTCATGCCAGGGTGTAGATAGTTTTGGAGAGACCCGTACGGCATGTATTCTACCACCAAGGCTTTGAAATCAATGTCAACGCAACATTTCAGGAGTTTAACAACATTCCGATGACGAATACATGACAATGCTTGACAGTGAGCTTCAAAACCTTCTAACCCTCTTTTCTGTAGATCAAAAATCTTTATTGCAACAACGCACTTGTCTTCCAGAGTTCCTTTGTACACCAAGCTAGATTTCCCCGAGTCAAGCAGGTTTCTTTCACTAAATCCATCTGTTGCTAACATAAGCTCTCGAAACAAAATCCTAGGAGGCAATGCCATTTGGGTTACTTCACATTCTTCTATCAATTTGGCATCTCTTAAAAAGCGGGATTTTATCCTACAGAGCTTGCACTGAACTTCTATCATAGTCTTCCTCTCAGAAAACGACTCTACAGTACAAAACCAAGCAACATTCATGATTGATTTTATGCATCTTGTTTTAGCTGCTATGTCTTCCTGATCATTTTTCAGCAAAGTGACATCAGTGATTCTGTCCACTGCATTAGGTAATGACTCAAATATCCAGCTCCTCAAATTCATTTCTCCATTAAATGTATTATCTGTAGGCTTCTTTCCGGTGAATGTTTCCATCAGTAGAATACCGAAGCTGTAGACATCTGTTTTTTCAGATACAATTCCTCTCGATCCATACTCTACAGTTTAGTACATTGCGTCAATAACAATTGGCTTTCAAAATACAAACCACAGAGAAATCACACACATGAATCAAATTTCAGATATAACATTAGTACCTGGTGCCATGTACCCAATAGTGGCCATGGTCCCTGTTTGCACTGCAGCATCTCTGCCATCTAGGAGTTTGGCAATGCTGAAATCACTTACACGAGCAACCATGTCTTCATCCAGCAGGATATTGCTAGGTTTCAAATCACAGTGAATGATATGTTCTGAATGAAGGTAGCTCATAGCTGATGCAACTTCTATCATTATATCAAGTCTTTGCAAGAGATTCAAAAAATAATTGTGAGTGTAAAGCCACTTATCCAGGGTTCCATTGGGCATGTATTCCAGCACCAAGGCTCTGAAATTATTATCACTGCAGCTGTTCATTAGTTTGACAAGATTAGGATGACCAACTTTAGTCAGTAATTCAGATTCAACCTGAAAACTCCTCATTCCTCTCTCTAGAGTCAAATCGAAAACCTTTATGGCAACGTTCTTCTCCTCTTTCATTGTTCCCTTGTAAACAAAACCAAAACTTCCAGTGCCAAGAAGGTTGCTTTCACTAAATCCATCTGTCGCTAGCACAATTTCTTGGTACAAAATTGTTCTGTTTGTTGTTAAGAGGGGATCTTCTTCCTTTTCCAGGCAGTGTTTTATGACCCTGTATACTGGTGATAGGAAACAAATTGATGCAGTAACCGGCAGCAGAATCATTGTAAGAAGCAAAATAGTCTTCGGCAATCTTTTACCAGTCGATTTAGTCCTGCAATGCCGAACTTGCAATCTTGCTGCACCGCAAAGTGCATTGTTCATCAAATATGATTGGGCTCTGAAGTTAGCAAAGGATCCCGCACCGGGTATCTCCCCTTCGAGTTGATTAAAAGACACATTAAAATATATAAGGTAATGGAGTTTTTCCAAGGATTTTGGAATTACGCCGGACAAGTTGTTACGAGAGAGATCCAAGAATTCCAAGGCCACAGCCAAACCAAGGAATTCTGGAATGGGACCATGCAATCTATTTACTGCAAAAGAGAGGTAAACTAGATTTTTCAGTTTCTCAATACTGACTGGGATGTGGCCTGATAACTGATTATTTGACAAATCAATTTCCACCAAAGCTTTCAGATCTCCAATTCCTGATGGGAGAGACCCCTGTAAAGAATTTGATGACAGGTTTATGGCCAGTATATCCACAAGGCTCCACAAGCTGGACGGTATCGTGGAAGTCAATCTATTAGAGCTTATGCTGAGGTTCCTCAGAGCGGTGAGATTACTTAGGCATTCTGGTATGGATCCAGAGAGCTCATTGCCACCTAAAAACAATTCAAACATCCTTCCCAACAGACAAAGATCATAAGGAATGAATCCTTGTAATCTATTACCTTGAAGTTGCAAACTTTGCAGGTTTTCCAGATGTCCAATTGTATCTGGAATAACACCTGTCAATGCATTGTTTCCTAGCTTTAAGGAAATCAAGCTGCTTAAGCTGCCAATTTCAGCGGGAATGCTGCCCTTAAGTTTGCAATTAGTTAACTCAAGATATTCAAGAGAAGTGGAGAGATTTCCAATAGACATAGGGAGCATGGTATCCAGAGGATTGTCTGATAACACTATCTTTCTCAAATTCCTGTTATCTGTTAATGAATTTATAAAGCTTGATTCTGGAGTGTAGGATTCACTGCTTAACTGGTTGTGTCCTAAATCAAGTTTTTGGAGATTTTTCATACTGCCAATTGTCATAGGAATAGGGCCAGTAAATGAGTTATCAGCCAAGTCCAACAAAGTGAGCTTAGATGCATTAGCGATGGAGCTAGGAATGGTTCCCTGAAGTTTATTTCCCCGAAGTTGAAGCTCAAGAAGATTTGGAAGGAAGAGGCCAATCTCTGATGGCATTGCACCTGCCATAAATAAAACGTACATGCCCAAGTCAGAGTCACAAGATTTGCTTTCCCTGAATTCTGCACTTTCTACTAACATTGTTACTTGAGCTTTCATTAGGAAGTTAACCATTAATTAACGGGGCTATTTCTAGAAAAAAGCCTTAACTTTTACAAAGGGGGCTGAATGAAATACACAAGCACTATAACTTTATCATAGTCAACATGATGCAACCTTCCTAAAACAGGTAATAGCTGATTCTATCTCCCAAAAAGAAGCCAGGTTTTGTTCATCCCCTACACAACAAAAGGTCACATACGAACTTACCCTGCTTGTTTCTACCTGTACTTTTACAAGATATGCGAAATGCATGAGATATTAAGCCTTGCAACTAGTAATGCAAATGAGTTTCTATCAGTGGAAGATTTCCTAAGTCATTTATGCCACATCCATGGAAGAGGATGCATACCTGATACAACATACATATGTATACCCAGAATCGGGCGTGAGTTTCAAATATGGGTATGCATCTCACAAGGTCATTTCTTCATTTTTATTTTTCAATTGTGTCCATGTATTTAGAAGGCCATATCCTCGGACAAATTCCCGAAAGTGTGTTGGACATGCTTCAAAAAATTTGAAGAGTCCATGCAACATAGCAATAAATTCCTTTAAGTTTAAGCTAAATTACTTGAGCCCCCCACTCTGGCCATCAATTTTCCCCTTAGTCCTTTTTGGCATCAAGATATATTTGATCAACCGGTATAAGAAAAGACGTTGCAATTACTTCAACCCATTTTGTTTTGCGACCCAGGCAAACAATCAGGTTTATAAACCTAGCTTAGCTAAGTACTATGATATACCTTCCAAGTTGTTTTTGCTGAAGTTTATTGTCTTGAGTGATGAACAGTTACCAATACTGCTTGGAATGCGGCCTACATTAAAACAATTACAAAGAAACATCTTGGTAAAGTAAATACTGAAAACGGAAATTATGAACTGTGTCTATATATTGTCAAGATAAATCATCTAATGAAACACTACCATTAAACTGAAAAATGGTATAGAGAAGTACGAAGAAAAGTTCATTATTAGGTATGATTTTGATCCATTCATTTCATGTGGTCATGACTCCATATCAATATCATCAATTTTATAATATGAGTTAGATAATGTATCATTTTGATGACTTGTACTACAAGAAGGGTTAATCAAAAAAGAAGAACCAAATTTTTAAAATATTTTTTACCATCAATCTTAGAAGCTAAAGATGACAAAGTTCAAATGAAACTTACTTTCAAGATATAGAATTAAACTTTATGATCAGTTAAAAACCTGCTACTAGTAAAAATTGCAATTAATTAGTCAGTTTTACAGCTAATAGAAAAAGTCCTAGTAGATGAATTCGTGAAGTTCAAAGCTTATTGACTTTCCGAATCAAGACAAAAAAAAAAACATGTTTCAAAGATTGGTAGTTATACTAAAAATGGTCTGATTCAAATAGGCAATCAGGCATACCTTCAAAGTTGTTAGTGCTAAGATCCAAGTCCTTGAGCATGGTCAAGTTCCCAAGATTTATAGATATATTTCCTGTGAAACTGTTAGAAGACAAAGATAGTACTTTTAGCTGTCGGCAGTTGAACAGACTGCTTGGGATCTGTCCATAAAGTTGATTCCGAGAGAGATAAAGCTCCTTTAATTCTGGAAGACGGTTCGCCATGTCTGCTGGAAGATTACCAGCTAGCATATTGTGGCTAAGATCAATTATTTGCAGTGAAGACAAATTAAAAATGGTAGAAGCAATGGAACCTGAGAGCTTATTGTAGCTCAAATCGATCTTCTTCAATGAAGTTATGCTGCCTAAAGCTGATGGAGTTGTACCTACAAAATAGTTTTCCATGTTTAGAACCATGAACCATGTTCGTAGGCAGGCTCCTTACAGTTCAAGGAATTGAGTCCACTCTTTTCAAGGTACAAAACTAACTGGTTCCGAAAAGAACCATAAAGTGTGTAATAGGTTACCAACTGGAGGGAGGGTGCCATCTAGACCCATGGACGAAAGGCTCAAGGCTACGACCCTCTGGGGTTGGCCACCACAAATGACACCAATCCAATTACAAACTGAAGTAGCTGTTGTCCAGTTGTTTGCCAAGACATTTTGCGGTTCAGGACTGATATAGGCTTTCAAGGCAAGAAGAGCAGATGACTCATCAGAATTTAATGAATAAACATGTGCTATAAACAACATCAAGAAGTGGGCTGATACCAGCCTTGGAAAGGAATAGATTTCCATGACTGACACCGGAACAGATTGATAAACGAACTATTATATAAATAAAGAGCTCAAATATATGAAAACCTATATAAATTTTAGAGCTATTAAAAGGAAAATAAATTATGACTAAAAACCAAGGCGGCTGCGACCAGAAAAACGTCGAGTCAACATATAATACGTAATATTCTTTCATTTATGTGACCGTAAATGACTGGAAATTTCGGCACCACTTTCACGGTAAATAACAAAAATTAAATTACCCTATATTTATATGGGAGTGGGGGAGGGAGAAGGAAATAAAATCATATTGTTTGAATAGAGATTTTAATTTAAAGAGATAATATGTAGTCTCTCTTTTGAGATTGTTTAAAAATATTTAGTTGGTTTTTACTTAATTCATATCATTAGTTTGTATTGATATGATATTAATAGTTAATCTAATAATAATACGTGACGAACATAAATTAAAAAATATAAATTAATTTTAAAAAATATAATTTTTGGATAAGTTTATATACCGGCTAAGTATCTTTTTAACAAATTCAGTTGCTTTTAGACAAGTTCAAGGGGTAAACTATATGTTAACTCTTAAAAATTTTATGCAATTAAGAAATTAAACAATATGTGTAACAAAATAAAAATTTAAAAAGTTTAAGTTCCAATTAAATACTTTTTAACAAATTTAAGGGAGTAAACCGCGTATTAACCCTAATTTAAACAATGAAATTAAGAATTCTTTATTTTCTCCAATTTTTTGTTTGGGAAAACTAGAAAAAAGAAAATAAAAAAATTTAAGATAAAATATTTTTTATCAATTTTATATTTTATAAATAGTTTTATGAAAATGTTAAAATTATATAAAAAAAGTCATTTTATAATTTCTTTTGCCAAAAGAAAGGATATTATTACTAAAAATAAGAAGTCATTACTGGAAAAATTCATTATAACTAATCATTTCTTTTCATTTTCACTGTTTATTCAAAAAAATAATATAATACGTATTGATTTGCTTTCTTTTAGCTTTTCTCTATTTTCTTTTCTTTACTGCTGTATTCCATATCATCACTACATATGAACAAAATAATCAAAGCATTTCTTTTTCCACGGAATCAAATAGGGAGGATATTGCAAAATTGACTCCAGCGCATGGACCCAAAAAGGAGACTTCTTCAGTGTTGATTTGCTTTCTTTTAACTTTTCTCTATTTTCTTTTCTTTATGCTGTATTCCATATCATCACTACATATGAACAAAATAATCAAAGCATTTCTTTTTCCACGGAATCAAATAGGGAGGATATTGCAAAATTGACTCCTGCGCATGGACCCAAAAAGGAGACTTCTTCAGTGTTGATTTGCTTTCTTTTAACTTTTCTCTATTTTCTTTTCTTTACTGCTGTATTCCATATCATCACTACATATGAACAAAATAATCAAAGCATTTCTTTTTCCACGGAATCAAATAAGGAGGATATTGCAAAATTGACTCCTGCTTTTGGACCCAAAAAGGAGACTTCTTCGGTGTTTACCGACTTCGATCTTCAAGAAATGTTCTCAGTTTAAGGCAATTATTGCATACTGAAGTTCATTGTAACCCTCTTCCAAAAGAATAAAATCGTTCCAGCCACCTGTGGCCGGTTAGCATGGCGGAAGCTGCACTTTCCTTTGTTGTAGAAAGACTACCTGACATACTGGAAGAAATTGATTTTCACACGGATGTTAGAAAACATGTGGAGCGTCTACAAGAGGAATTGGTTCGGATGAGATGTTTCTTAAAGGATGCAGAAGCAAAGCAAGATGATGACGAGAGAGTGCGCAACTGGGTGTCCGATATCAGAAATGTTGCTTATGACGCTGAGGATCTCATCGACACGTTCCTCCTCAGAATGGAGTCCCTCAAGAAAAACAACTTCTTCAAAAGGTCTGCTTCCGTTTTCAAAGAATGGAAACATCGCTCCAACATCGCTAATGAGCTTCTTCAGATCCAAGGAAGAATCGTTAATATATCTGCTAGTCGTGAAACCTACGGCATCAGAAACATTGGGGAAGGGATCAGTACTGCGAGGGAGAGGCTTCGGAAGCTGAGAAGATCATCTCCTCGCGGTGAAGAGAAGGATATTGTTGGCCTGGACGAAGACATAGATAAGCTTGTGAAACAACTTGTCAAGACCGATGACCAATGGCATGCGATTTCAATAGTCGGAATGGGGGGCATCGGCAAGACAACTCTGGCAAAAAAGGTTTACAATCATGGTGATATCCAGGCTCGTTTTCCTTCTCGAGCATGGGTTTATGTTTCCCAGGAATTCAATCGTAAAGACCTACTTGAGGCAAGTATAAAGCAAGTGGGATCACCAAGAAGGAAATTGGAAAGTTTCGGAGAAGAAGAACTCGAAGGTACTCTCTTTGAACACCTAAGAAGGAAGCGATATTTGGTAGTCTTGGATGACGTATGGAGCACCGAAGCATGGAATTCGATTGCAAAGGCTTTTCCTGACAGAAGTAATGGAAGCAGAGTGATGCTAACAACACGCAACAAGGGTATTGCTTTGAAAGCAGATGCTCAAAGTATTCCCTATCATTTGAATTTTCTTAGTGAAGAAGATGGCTGGATGTTGTTCTGCAAGAAAGCTTTCATTCATAACAACGACTCATACGGTTCACCGCAGTTGGAGGAAACAGGGAAAGAGATTGTAGCAAAATGTGCTGGATTACCACTTGCCCTCATTGTGGTGGGAGGATTGCTTTCAACGAAAAAAAATCTGGGGGAATGGAAAAGGGTTCTTTCCAACATGCACTCACTCTTCGCACGAGATGCAGATGGAGTGTCAGCCATACTAGCTTTGAGTTATAATGATTTGCCATATTACCTCAAATCTTGCTTCCTACATCTTGGCCAATTCCCAGAGGACCGCTTGATTCCCTCCCACAAACTATTTAGGCTGTGGATTGCAGAGGGTTTGATTCCGCAGCAAGGGAAAAGGATGGAGGACGTAGCAGAGGATTACTTGAATGAGTTAATCGAGAGAAACATGGTTCAAGTAGCCAAATGGAGTGTCAACGACAGAGTTAAACAATGCCGTCTTCATGATCTACTACGAGATCTATCCCTCTCAAAGGCCAAAGCTGAGACCTTTCATGAGATTCAAGGGTATCAAAATATCCAGCCTTCAGCAAAATCTCGTCGTCATGCCATTTACTCAACCTTTCAGTGGCCTCAATGCAAGTATTCGAATCCCCAACTCCGGTCACTCCTATTCTTTAGAGTTGATCATAACCAAAGCCAGGTTAATTATTACATAAATGATCCTTATAAAATGGAAGTCAGTGATCTGGACTATATTGGCAAAAGCTTCAAATTGCTCAGAATCCTAGAGTTGGAGGGCATACCATGTAGTAAGGTTTCAAGTATAATTGGGGTGCTAATTCATTTGAAGTACTTAGGGTTGAAGGAGACCAACTTGCAGGAGCTTTCGCCATCCATAAGTTCTTTGCGAAATCTGCAGACACTTGATGTTGCAGCAAATCTTCATCTGAAAATTATTCCCAATGTAATATGGAAGCTAATTAAGTTACGACATCTTTATATGTGCGGCCATAAATACGGAGGGCCACTGCGAGTCGACACACTTCTGCATCTCCAGGTTCTATCAGAAATAAATGTAGAAAAATGGATGCAAAACAACCCTGCAAAGTTAACCAGCCTGCGAAAATTGGGAATCAGAGGAAACTTCAGCTTTAAAGCTACTGAAATATTCAATTCCATTTTGGCACTTGTACAACTTCAATCCCTGTACCTGCGTGCTGAAGATGCTGATTTTCCACCACTCACTCAACTTTCTGCTCTTCAAAATCTCATCAAGTTGCATATCAGAGGAACGGTAAGAAAGTTACCTAGCTCACATGAATTCCCACCAAATCTGTCTCAGTTGACATTAGAACATACTCATCTCAAGCAAGACTCGGTGAGGTAATTGAGAATCTGCCGAGATTACTGATTTTGAGACTAAAAGCACATTCCTATGATGGACAAAAAATGACAATATCAATCAACGGCTTTCCCCAACTTGAGTTCTTAGAGTTTCACTCGCTAGAATCCTTGGAAGAGTTAAATCTTGAAGAAGGCGCAGTGCTAAGGCTTAGGAGTTTTAGGATCATCAATTGTGTAAACTTGAAGATGCTTCCCGAAGGAATGAAATCACTTGGTGCTCTCCGTGAGTTGGATATTGAAGAGATGCCAAAAGCATTTGTTGATAGGGTTCGAGGTGAAGATTTTTACAAAGTTCAGCATGTGCCTTCTATCTTATTTGTTTAATGGGCACTTTCTAGTGGCAAATTTATGGATTTATTTTTCAAGGTATGGGTTCTCTGCATCAATCTGATCAAACTAATTCCGACTGTGCAATTTCATGCTCACAAACTTCATTCAACCCTATCACATTATCGACTCGGAATTGTCAATATTATCAAACTAATTCCGACCCACTTAATCTTGCATAAATTCTAAAGGTCTTGCATATAAATTTCATGCTCACAAACACGAATTCAGTTTTAACAAATTTCATGCTCACAAACACGAATTCAGTTTTACCATTATCATTATCGACTCGAAATTGTGTTTAGCAGGAATCGCAGCAGTCACTGATGAAACCAATGGACTTGTGCAAGCCAAATCAGAAGAAATGGCAGTGAAACAGGTTCTTTTCTTGTTAAAAGCTAGAAATGACTGAACCAGATTTTAGAATCTAGTAATTCTGAAGTTCTTCGATGCCTATCCTCTGTTCCAGGTGCTATTATTTGTTCTTTTGATGGCGGGTCTCGTTTTTAAGAGATTCTCATTTATCCTTTGTTGTCAGAGATGTTGTAATGACTAACTGAGATTACCCTGTTGATTGGGTTATTCATCATAATGTCTACTCGAGGGGACTACTCTATAATCATTTGCTAAGCAGTAAATCGAAACTTCTTTTATTGCATTTGAATATAAGAGATTAAATAACTTATACAATAGCTAATAAATTTGAACAAGCACTGTATGTTCAAATTTCACTTACTTAAAGCTCAATTCAAATTTCAAATCGACCAATAAATAAATAGGTCTAATGTGTTTTAATTTTAAAATATTTCTTTTTTTGAATATTGAATTATCAAAATCCCGGTTACGTTACCAAAAACAGAATAATTACAGGGGACATTACTTGCATAATGGTCATCACTCATCATCAGAAAGGAAATGTTCTTCTCATCCATAGCTTTAATATTAAAGCTATGTAGGAAGGTGTCCTAAGATTTCTTTTCCAAATTCATCATTTGATGATTATCAAGACATTGCAAGCCTACTAGATTCTTTTCAAGATTGAAATAAAAAAAATACACTGAAAAATACTCAATTGAAATCTTTAAAATCATAGTTAAGCAGATTCAGAAGCAATGGTTTGAACATCACTCGATAATGAATATCTCAGATCAAGTGTTGGATTATATGTAATATTATTGCTTCATCATCATCAACTACCAAAAATCCACACCAAACAATATATTTCACTAAAAATAAGAAACCAAAAAAATTGAAAAAACACTAATGATTTATTAAAAAAAAGTGAAAAAAAAGAGATTGCTCAGTGGTGGCGAAAAAGTTATAGGTTCGATTCTGCCAGCTAATTTCTTCAACAATATCGGAAGAGGGAGCTGTTAATCCTCATTGCAACCTCCAACATTCACGTTTTCAAAAAAAATAATGAAATAAATTTTAAAAGGAGAAAGAGAGGAATAGATCGCTCAGTTCAGCGGGGTGGTCGACACGCAAAGTTCTCAGATGAGAAGCCTGCATTCCGGTCTGTTGAGCTTGAATTTCATGAGGTCATCACTGCGATCTTATATACGATTAACTCTCCGATGGAAAAAAATATAAAACTAATACAAAACAATCGAAAATTTTTAAAAAAATTCAAAGGAGATACATGAATTTAAAAAAAAAAAAAGAAAAATCAAAGTGAGAAGCAGATAACAGGATGAGAGCAGC
Source organism: Gossypium hirsutum (assembly GCF_007990345.1). NCBI lineage: Eukaryota > Viridiplantae > Streptophyta > Magnoliopsida > Malvales > Malvaceae > Gossypium > Gossypium hirsutum. The sequence goes on along the minus strand of NC_053447.1, from coordinate 3,504,124 downwards.
GCAACTGCGACGAAGAAAAATACTATGGTGGCTATGTATTTATAGGAATAAAAATTAGGGTTTTAGTAGAAGAATGAGAATAACCTAAACCTAAAACCAGTGAGATCGATGAAGCCCGTGGGAATCATGTGGGTCCTTGTTCCGGCCTGGATCCACGCTTTTACTTATTTGGGCTTAATGAAAAAATCTACGCTCTATGTTTCTTTGAACAATATTATTTATGCTGAAGGTCGCATTTATTTAAATATCCATTATAAATAGGATTCCTTTTAAATCAATAATTGAAATAAAAAGAGGAAAAAAAATGTTAATTCACAGTTGATAGATTTGCAATAAAGAAATAAAAATATAAAATTAATTAATTTAACATATTCGTGCCATCATCTCAATTTCTTAATATTTGATGTGGCTTAATGAAGTGATTATAAATTTTTATATTTAGCTTTTAATCACTGTTGTTGATTTAAAAAATATTTAACAGAATCCTCCTATAATAAGATATAATAAAATCTGAAGAAAAGATTTATAATTTTTAGATACAGTACAATTGCATACTTAAAATACGAAATGAAAAAAATTATAGCATGATTGGAGATTTAGACAAAGCAATAAAAGTACAATAATATGCTAAACTTATATAACACAAATAAGTATAAAAATTTAATTATGATACAGTAATTTTGGTTAAAATATGTTGTTATTCTTTGTATTTTGATAAAATTTAAAATTTAATCTCTATATATACTTGAAAAGTTAAAATTAAATCTTTTTATTTTCAGTCTTATCATTAACATTGTTAATACTTTCTATCAAAATTAAGGGGTTGCAGTGACCCTAACCCTCTAAGTATTGTAAAAAAAAATCTTAGGTGTTTTTGAGTTTTAAATTTTTTTTTATTTTGATATTATAATTAGTGTCTAAGAAGAGATATATTTGTGTTTGGCCCCCAAAGTTTTTCAAAATTCTTTTTTTTTAATTTTATTTCTTTTATAGAATTTATAATTTTTTATGATAACTTTAGTAATATTTTTAGTTTAATTAGGTAAATTGATATAAATTATAAAGTAGTATCTAAATATTAATTTGGTAAAAATAAAGTTTAATAACTGCCATGTTTAAGGATAAGTAGTATCTAAATAATAATTAGGTAAAAAATAAACTTCAATAATTATAATATCTAATATAAATTGAGCATTTAGCTTATTTTGTTTTTCGTAAATTTTGGTGATCAAGATTATACCGAATATGTCAACTTGGCATATTGATTAGATTGTCATCATCTGACATTGCATGTGATTGACAAAAACTAAATATGTTAAGTTGACTAATTTTGAAAAAATTACGAACAGCAATAATGATTGAGATTGAAAAAGAAGGGGATTGAATTTTTTACTTGTACAGGGACTAAATCTTAAATTTTGGAGAAGTACATGGACTAATAGCAATTTTAATCAGTAATATTTCAAGCTCAAGTTGGCGTTTCCATTCTTTGGATGATGTCCATTACAAGTTCTTTGAACACCTTTATTAGTCGTTTCAGCAACTTAGTTATAAGTGGTGTGAGTGCAGGAAACACCGTCGTAGATGAAGGTGAAGATGCTTAAACTACTTGGTGTGCAATGGTAGTCGTTGCAGTGTTGTATGTGAAAAGCAACGCACAAATATGAAGCTCCAACTGCAGTGGAAATCTGTTTGTAAGGGTTTCGATCATGAAAAGCGATACCGAAAAACCTAATGAGTATTGCTAGATGCAGAATAGTATTGCCTAGCTCGTCCTTGAGATTTAAGATGTCGTCTTTCTCCATCTCTAGAATCCATTCAACCATAACTTTAATGGCCTCAAACTGGCTGTTCTTAATGGCTAGGTGCAAACCAGTTTCTCTTTTAACTGTCACACCTTCAATACACTCTGCCACTACTCGAAAGCATTTCGCTGATTACATTAACCCTCCCTTTCATAGCTGCAAAATGGAGGGGAGTCTTCTTCTCTCTTCCTTCTAGGCAACATAATATCGTAGTTGATTTGAAAATTTTATACAAAACCAATTATTTTATCTCAGAGGTTAGTTGGAAATAAATATTTTTTTAATCCATTTGAAATTGAACTTTCCATTCGAATTTCAAGCCAACCATGTAAACCTTGTACGTAGAATTAAAGAAAAATGATACTTATCCTGCAATCCACATTAAGAAGTAGCTACCATCTAAAAAACCTGATGTTCAAATTTCAATATTTGCAACTCCTTTCCTTATTATTAGATTACGGCTTCTTTTGTCTAAAAACGATGGTTGTCATGAGAGACCCTAGCCTAGGGAAAAAGATACATCCCTGTATTTCAGTTATTTACTAATTAAGATAAGTGCGAGGCATTGAATCCCCTTCTGTAATAATCTACTAATATATTTAGCGACAAAGTGGGTAGAAATTGCAAACAATGGATGATTGACTGAAATATCAGGGGTTATATAATACGCAACAAAAACCTGCTTATAGCCATGGTATGGATTCAAGGCTGTATTTTTCATGGCATCAAGAATCCAATAGGAAGCTTTCAGACTAGATGAAGGGTTGAGTTTGCTACTTCTGCTAGCCAGGCCGTGACAGATATTCGACCGGTAAGGAATGGAGCCATGGTCTCTGGTTCAGTCTCATATTCTAGATAGTGCACAATTCCTTCCATGCATGCACAAAATAAGGCCAGGTGTGACGGTTGGAGCTTCAAGTCAGGATCCATATTTACATGAAAACAAACGATTCAGTTAATGGAAACGCTACGAAAGTTCAAGATCAATGGCCTTCGTGAAAAGTTGTGCATGTGCAGTTTCAGCTGCTGAGTACACGTAGGTCTGTTGTTTGCTCTTATTATTCATCGATGTTACAGATGGATGAAGCATATACTTTTTAAATTCTAATGAGTGCAGGACACAAACTTCTTTTACTTTCAAGCTTCAAAATAGGGAGATTATTTTAGAATGAAGATAGTCCGCTCTTTTGGGAGAAATCTCAGAAGAGTCATCCTCTGAGCTGTTAATCCGAACCGTTAACAATGAAAAGTATTGTCCCGTTGTTGGGGTTTTGTCCTGGCCATCCGCAGAGAGCCGTGAACGGTTTATGAAAGAGGATGCTTCAATTCATGGAGATCAATACTTGCAAGATTTAAGATAGGTGTTATTATAGGGCGTATATATCTATATAAGGCCTAATTTTGAGGTTTGAGCCATGGCACACTAGATAACTCCTTAATTATTCACATGTCCAATACTAACACGTATCCCAAGTCTTGTATGTATTGATCTCCATAAATTGTGGCACCCCCTTCATGAACAGTACATAGCTCTCCGCAAAGGGTGGGGACAAAACCTTGACAATGGAACAATACCTTCCATTGTTAACGGTTCGGATCGACTACCCAGAAGTCGACACTTCAAAAACTTCTCCCATAGGAGTTGGTTCCCCTGTCAACACAACTCAAGTGTTGGATTTAGAATAGTAACAATTCGTTTGATCCATTCTGGTGGCTATGCCTCCATGATGTGATTTTGTATCCATAGCATTCACGTTTTTATTGACTTTATTTCTTAGGGTCAGATGCTTTTTCTAGTGTGACTTAACTTTTAGTTAAACATTCATGTATTTTTTTTTTAATATGTATTTCTTTGAACTTATATTTTAATGTATGAGAATCATTGTAATTCTTTTCCTTTGATTATAATGATTTACATATTAATTTCTCTTCAAACTAAAATTAAAATATCAGCAAGAATGCATTGAGAGCATGGAACTAGTTAAAGTCTAGTATTAGCCCATGCATATCTGGCCATTGGCACGGGATAGCTAGTTCATGTGATGCTAATCCAATGTCCAAAGAGAAAACATGCTATAATATGCACCCTTAAGAGGTTTTATACAGTAAAAAACCTTAGATCTTACCTTGAAATTCCCAAGCCCAAGTAAAAAACTATTGTGGACTGAAGTGATCAAATTGAAGTATATGGCCGACAACCTAATCTTATGTACCAAAAAAAAAACAAAGTGGATAAAAACTTTATGTACCAAAAAAATCCGAGGCAGTGAAAAATCTTCAAAGGGAAGTCATTTTCATATTCTTTCTAATCTTATATTCCCCTTCTTTGTACCACCTCACGAATCTATTTTATGTCATACTGATGCAAAAAATGGATATTGTAATATTTGCTTGAACAAGCAAAAAGTAGATTCATGTAATGGAACAGCAAATTGAGGCAGAAAGTGATGCAGGCTTTATCCACAATTCCACATTCCTTAACGGACAACTTTATTCCCAATGTTGTTTATACCACCAAGCAATGAAATTCATAAATCAAGCGTTGTGGCCCTTTGCCTTTCCTTAAAGGATAAGTAGGTAAGGACCGTAAGGTAGTGTTTAAGATACTTTGTCTTTACTTGCTTGGAATCACACACATGCACTAGTATGATATTATCTTTAAAATACTACCTTAGAATTCTTTTTTGTACATTAGAATATATTTTACATGTGGGTTTTCTTTCCCAGTATCACAATTGAAAAGAAAAGATAAAAAAGGAACTAGCACATGTTTTAGGTTATTGAACAAAATAGCATGTTTTGCCTTATTGTGCTTCCACCGTGGCGCTACACAATCCGTCGGTTCGTCAAATCTTTCTTTTTTTTTTATCATTTTTAAAACCTTAACAGTTGGATCCAATGATAAAAAATTAACACCTTTGATTATTTTTATTTTTTCCTTTTCAATTAAATAGGAAACTTAATAATTGCTTTAGGTATTTTAGTTAGTAAAATGCTTTTAGTTAGAAGCCATTTTTTGGGGGATTTCTGGATAAGTATTATCCTTAAGAAAAACATGTTTTTCAATTTATTTTATTGTGGAGAAATTTTTTCATAACATTTTCTATCATATTATTTATCGTTCCTTTTTTATTATTCAATAACATTCTAATAATTCTTTTTATGTCATAATTTTGATAATTTTTTTATCGCTAAACCTTGAATCTTAAATTTTGAATTCTAAATCCTGACCCCAACTCTCGAATCTCGAACCCTAAACTCTAACCTGAACCCTTAACTTGAGCTCGAACCTTGAACCCAACCTCGAACCTCGATCTCCAAACTCTAAACCCGAACACTAAACTCTAAACATTTCGAATTTAAGTTTGAGTTCGAGGTTTGGGATTGAGGTTTGAGATTTATAATTCAAAGTTTAGGGTTTAAGACTCAAACTTCGAGGTAAAAAATTATCAAAATTATGTGTCAATAATATAAAAATAATTACTAAAATATCATTAAATAATTAAAAATGAACCATAAATAATACCGTAAAAAGGTTCATAAAATAAAAATTCTTTTATTTTATTTTCAGTAAAGTGTGTGTAGATAGAAGAGTTTTTCAAATACCCAGTGAATCTTGAGTGTAGTATTATTTGGTCTTTTTCTAATATTTTAATTTATAATTCATATCTATAGTGGTAGTGATTGCTTATAAATTACAAAGGAGTATTTTTCACATTCACTATTAACAATAAAAAGGTTTTGCATATTTGAGAAGAGCTTAATTTTCGCAATATAATTCGGTGCTTTTCATTTTCACAATCAAAATTCGTAGTTGCTAGAATGTAATTTACATTAGTTTTTAGACTTCTTTTTTATTATACAAGTGTTACTCACATTAGTCCTTGAGGCTAACTTCGGTTACTTTTTTAAATTTTTAGTGACGGAAACTAATATATCATTGTGACATGTATTATTTATTTATCTATATATTTATAAACATATAAAGAATGTTTTCATTTTTTGAAATAATTTAATCTTGAATTTTTGTTTTTGTATTACAAATCTTTGATTTTCTTCTTCCAGATTCTCCCATCTCTCTCAAACATTTCATCAGTACCAATTTTTGGAGCTTGTTATTTTATTCTGAACTCTGCTTTAGATTTCTTTTTTCCTCTGTGGGTTGTTCAAATTCAAATATTGAAGAATACTACCAAAAAATAATAATAATAATCAAGAAAACTCAAATAGACTTCCCCTACCCACAATAAATAAAAGTACCCATTTTATGATAGTAAAGAATTGTCTCTACACTAATTGATATTAATTTAGTTTTTTTTTTTTTACTTACACCTTTTGTATTTGGAAAAAGCAATATAAGAAATAGTTTGAGTTGAAGCCATGAGATGGGGATGGAAAAGACGTAGATTTTCATGAATAAAATATAAAAAGAAAAAAAAGAAAATTCATGGAAACCGAACTTTGTATAAAGAAAATGAAAACCCAGAAAAGTCGGATTTAAAAAAGAAATTTATATATTATTTTCTGAGATTCTGTTTAATATATGTAGAAGGCGATTTCCTAGGATTTTTCTCTCACAGTTTAATATATTTTTCTTTATTTTCTTTAGGTTTTCTATTAAGCATTTATTATGTACTTTTCTATTTGAAGATTCTTCACATATTTTCAGACAAAAAAAATTGAATGTTGATTTACGAACATTTGGAGATGAAATTGTTGTTGGTAAGTGTTTGAAACCATGTGCTCAAAATCAATCTCCATTTGGTGAAGAGATGAGTGAGCAGTTAGGTAAGGGAATTGATTCTAGACTTCTAGATGGTGATAAAGAGAAAAGTCAAAAGATCAAGAAGAGCTAAAAGACTATGGTAATAATTTTTTTTTGAATTTTTAGTTATAATTTTTATTTCTATATTTTTTGTTGTTTAGATATTTTATTTTATTAAATTAATTTTTATATAAATTCTTTATTTATACAGGGTTGATTGATTTTGTCACAAATAAAAAAAAAGTTGATGACATTAGTTGTAGGGCTGGTCTATATAACAGTTGTTAAGTTTAGAGTTAATTATGATCCAAAAAGAGTTTAAGGTCTAATTTGAGAAAAATTATTAAGTTCAGGGATGGAATGTATATATTAAGCCTTAAATTTATGATTTTTCCTAACGCAACACTAAAATTTGACGCAATTCTGAATTGGGAAATCTAAAACCCCATGGGCAGTATCAGTGTCACTTTGGTCAATTTCAGAAAGGACCGTAAATTCCGTGGCACTCCATGTAAATTTTCCCTAAAAAGAGGGTATATGAATATTCATCGCCCACCTCGCCTACATCTCTGTTTACATATTGACCCCTCCTCTTAACACGATCTCCAATCTCTCTCTCTCTGTTCGCCGTCTCTATCTTGCCTCGTCTTTTTTTTTCTTTAAATTATTTATTTATTTTCCTCTAAAATAACACTGAGATATAATAAACGGAGCCTGAATAAAATCTTTCAATCCATATTTTTGATAGATCAATAAGGCTTCGGTTTTCCTCAGCTGATCCAGGTAAAAATATCAGTACCGATAATTCTTCATGTTTTTAGTATTAGATCTATTCCGTTTGCATTGCTGTAATCTGAATTTTTTCATGCAATGATTTTATTTATGTTGTTTTTCGTTGCTTTTGTTTGAGAAATTAACAGATCAAGTTTTTAGATCGGTTCTGTTATTAATATTTTGACGTTTTCGTGATGCATGTAGCGTTTTATAAGATTAAACGATGAATTGTCGGTCGTTTCGAAGATGCTATTAGTCCGATGTTACAGATCTGGATTTGTTTGAATTCTATTATTTAGAATTGCAAATGTTTTTTGTATGTTCATAGAAATACTGATGTAGAAAGTGGACTGTTTGCTAATTTTTATGTAGATCTTAGCCGTTGGCGATGTCGGCTTCAACTGCTAGTGGCACGGGATGGTACAAAGGGAGAGTCAAAGCAGTTCCATCGGGGGATAGCTTGGTGATAATGGCCTTGACCAGTAACAGGCCTGGACCTCCACCTGAGAAAACCATTACCTTGGCTTCTCTCATTGCTCCTAGACTGGTAAAGCTCATTTGAATGCAATTTTGCTTTTGGATTAGTTTGCTATTAAATTTGATGGTTTGCATGTTTGTTTTACTTTTTCTTGCCGATTAATTTAGTTTTTGTTTGGATAATGATTTTGTTGGATGAGAATCGCTTTATGTGTTTTGATTGTATAATTTCCAAGGTCTAAGATAAACATTTTTGTTGCATGTCTTTTGAGTAAAACTTCCAGCTGATGCTTATTTTCTTGCTCTTCCTTTTTCCTCTAATTAATAGGCCCGAAGAGGAGGTGTTGATGAGCCATTTGCCTGGGACAGCAGAGAGTATTTGAGGAAGCTCTGCATTGGAAAGGTGCTGTTTCTTTTGAATTATTCTGGTTATTGTTTTTACTTGTTATAGGTGACACTTGGTTGTTTAGAACATTTGTGTATCTAAATTAATTTATTCTGTGTTCAGGAAGTCACTTTTAGAGTCGAATATGCAGTACCAAGCATAGGCCGAGAATTTGGGTCTGTCTACCTTGGTGGTGACAAAAATGTTGCAATGTTGGTTGTCTCTGAAGGCTGGGCTAAGGTAATTTGCTTTTCAGTTTGTAAAAACACTGGGAAAGGTTTATTTTTTTTGGTACTCAGTTTAACTGAGCTGGGCCTCTACAGGTTAGGGAGCAAGGACAGCAGAAAGGGGAAGCAAGTCCTTTTCTTGCTGAATTGCTACGTCTTGAAGAACAGGCCAAACAACAAGGTGTGGGTCGATGGAGCAAGGTAATCTTTTTCCCCTTTGTAGCAGTCCATTATATATTTGACTCACTGATTTAGCAAAGAGTAGTTTTTAACGATCATGATCTTTGTAATTGTGGTTGTAGGTACCTGGTGCTGCTGAGGCTTCTATACGTAATTTACCTCCTTCTGCCATTGGTGACCCAAGTAACTTGGATGCCATGGGTCTTCTGGCTGCAAATAAGGGCAGTCCAATGCAAGGTATTGTTGAGCAGGTTCGCGATGGTAGTACTGTTCGAGTCTATTTGCTTCCAGATTTTCAGTTTGTGCAGGTCTTTGTTGCTGGTATCCAGGTACAAGTTCTAATTCATGACTTTTAGTCTCTACTTTTTGGGGTACATCATATGAGTTTGCTTTTTGAATATCCTTTTCCTGTTTATTTAGGCCCCTTCAATGGGTAGAAGGGCTGCTGCCGAAACTGTTGTTGAAACAGATTTGACTTCTGATGAACAAAATGGAGATGCTTCAGCTGAGCCACGGGCTGCCTTAACATCAGCACAGAGGCTTGCTGCATCATCGACAGCTTCTTCTGAAGTTTCTCCTGATCCGTTTGGACCAGAAGCAAAATATTTTACAGAAGTTCGCTGTTTGAATAGAGAGGTGAGGGAATGAATACTTTTAAGTTGACATGTATAATTCATGTATGCATTCTTTTTGTATAATAGCCTAAATTCAGGGTTGATGTTGTAGGTTCGTATTGTCCTCGAAGGTGTAGACAAATTCAGCAATTTGATTGGGTCGGTTTATTATCCTGAAGGTGATACGGCAAAAGACCTCGCTTTGGAGCTTGTGGAAAATGTATGTTCTTGGCCCCAACATTGGTTTAATCAATGATATAACATTGGACTATTACTGAATTATAATTTATAGAATTCATGTTTTTTATTTAACATAAGTTATTTTTTCTTCTTTTGCTTGTAAATTTTATTATACCCTCGTCTGTTTATAGCTAAACTGTTTCTTGGTTTATCCAAGTCATTTCATCCTGATATTTTTACGAAACAAAACATGCATACTTCCTTTCCATGAATTTGTGTTGATATATTCTGAATTCTCTCTCTCCCCTCATCTCTCATCGTAACCATTTCTTCTCAAATAAAGGGTCTAGCAAAATATGTTGAATGGAGTGCTAATATGATGGAGGATGATACCAAGCGGCGGTTGAAGTCTGCAGAGCTTCAAGCCAAGAAGGCTCGGCTGAGGATGTGGGCAAACTATGTACCGCCAGCTACAAATTCCAAGGCAATTCGTGATCAAAACTTCACAGGAAAGGTAATAGAATTAATCTTTTCATGTTATTGTATTAGCAGGTTCTTGATTTTGTAATTATTTATGGAAGTATATTTTTTTCTCAGGTTGTGGAGGTTGTTAGTGGGGACTGTATTGTTGTGGCTGATGATTCTATCCCTTATGGCAGTCCTCTTGCTGAGCGCCGAGTCAATCTTTCAAGCATTAGATGTCCAAAAATGGGCAATCCTCGAAGAGATGAAAAGCCAACTGCCTATGCCCGTGAAGCAAGGGAATTTTTAAGAACACGCCTTGTAGGAAAACAGGTTTGAACACCTGCTCATTTATATCTTTTTCTGGTAGTGTTGAACATATATTTATAATTTGTCAACTTGCTTTTATTAGGTGAGTGTACAAATGGAATATTCCAGGAAAGTCCCCATGGCAGATGGAGCTCCTGCTGCATCTGCAGATTCAAGGGTAATGGATTTTGGCTCAGTCTTCCTCCTGTCTCCCATCAAGGGTGACGGTGATGAGGTTTCTGCAGCAAACGCATCTGCAGCTGGCAGCCAGCAGCCTGGCCTGAATGTGGCCGAGTTGGTTGTTGGACGTGGCTTTGGCACTGTGATAAGACATAGAGATTTTGAGGAAAGATCAAACTATTATGATGCCCTTCTGGCTGCTGAATCCCGTGCTATTTCTGGGAAGAAGGGAATTCATTCTGCGAAGGATCCTCCAGTCATGCACATTCAAGACCTTACAATGGTTGGTGATCTCCTTTTATTTTGATTATTTTCTTGCTGTTATATTTCTATTTCTTATCTGAATTCCAATTTCCATTTCTTGTCTACTACTAGGCATCAGCCAAGAAAGCTAGGGATTTCCTGCCATTCCTGAATCGTGGCAGGATTCCAGCTATTGTGGAATATGTCCTAAGTGGTCATCGTTTCAAGTTGTTGATCCCAAAGGAAACTTGTAGCATTGCCTTTTCATTTTCTGGTGTCAGATGTCCTGGTCGCGAGGAGCCCTACTCAGATGAAGCCATAGCTCTGATGAGACGAAAGATCATGCAGAGAGATGTGGTGGTATGGGTCTCTCTCTGTGAACTGCTTGTCTGCCATTTTTGTATTTGTTTTTGTTTTTAATTAGTTTATGTTTTTCTACACAGGTTGAAGTGGAAACTGTCGATAGAACTGGAACATTTTTGGGATCTTTGTGGGAGTCAAAAACCAATGTGGCTGTGACGCTTCTTGAGGCTGGCCTGGCTAAGCTACAAACTTCATTTGGTAGTGATAGGATTCCTGATGCTCATCTTCTTGAACAGGCTGAGCTATCTGCCAAGAGGAAGAAGCTGAAAGTAAGAAGCAGTTAATATCTTTCTTTTGCCAATTTTCTTTTGCTAATGCTAATTAAACTTTCTGGCTTTATTTATCTTTACGCTTTTATGTGTAGATTTGGGAGAGTTATGTTGAAGGAGAGGAAGTTTCCAATGGACCTGCCACTGTTGAAAACAAGCAAAAAGAACTGCTACAGGTGCTCTAAGAACCCAACTAAATGGTGCTTTCCTACTGTCAAGAAACCGGTTAATTTACTTTTCTTGTTATTTTCAGGTGGTGGTTACAGAAATATTGGGTGGCGGAAAATTTTATGTCCAGACAGTGGGAGATCAGAGAGTATCAGCTATCCAAAAACAGCTTGCATCTTTAACTATCCAAGAAGCTCCTGTGATTGGTGCCTTTAACCCTAAGAAGGGTGACATCGTCCTTGCTCAGTTTAGTATGGATAATTCCTGGAATCGTGCAATGGTTTGTTCTAACTTCTTTGTGTCCTGTGTTTTATTCTTTTCAATTCGTATTTGTATGGCTTATATTTTACATATTTGTGGGGATGGCCTTTTCCTTTCTTGCTTGCCTGTTATGCAATCTTTGTATGCCATTCTGACATGTTCTTGTGTTCCACTTTTACCTTGTGAAGATTGTCAATGCACCTCGAGGAGGAGTTCAATCTCCTAATGACAACTTTGAAGTGTTTTATATTGATTACGGGAATCAAGAGGAGGTTCCATACAGTCAATTACGACCTCTTGATCCTTCATTATCAGCGTCTCCTGGGCTTGCTCAGCTATGTAGTCTTGCATTCCTTAAAGTTCCGAGCCTGGATGATGAATTCGGTACCGAAGCTGCTCAGTTTTTGAGTGAGCAGACAATGGGAAGCTCACTGCAGTTTAATGCTATGATAGAGGAAAGGGATGTTTCTGGCGGGAAAGTCAAGGGAAAAGGAACTGGCACCGTTCTCATTGTAACTCTCGTTGCTGAGAAGTCAGACCTTAGCATTAATGCTGCAATGCTCCAGGTTTGAATGAATTATACTTTACTATTTTACCAAAAAAAAAAAGAAGATAGAGACAAAGACGATCATCTACCATGCTTATCTCGTTTCTTGACTGGTTGATAACTATTTCAGGAGGGACTAGCTAGGTTGGAGAAAAGGAAGAGATGGGAATCCAAGGATAGAAAATCGGTGATTGACAATTTAGAGAACTTTCAGAAAGAGGCAAAAACTGGTAGGCGTGGAATTTGGCAATATGGAGATGTGGATTCGGATGATGATGAGGATCTCCCTACACTTGCAGCAGCTGCTGCTAAGAAGACTGGGGCTGGTCGCCGATAGATATATTAATATTAATCACTTGAAGGTAAACCCCGCCTTCACTTTGGGAGTTATGATTACCCCAAATGAGTACTTTTAGTAGTTTTATAGGTAGTTAAAAGAGCACCTAGAAGAGATTCTCAGCCTAAACTTGCTTAAATTTTGACTGCTTTTCTTTTTTCTTTTTTCTTTTTCTTTATTTAATCTTTTATTTTTGGTAGCGCGGCTGACATTTGTTTTGAACATGTTTAAATAAGGTTGAACTGTAGCACTTCTCTTTTGTTTCCATGCGAGGACGTTATAGACATTTTCTTTTCCCCGTTGGAAAGAGTTTATGGATGTTTTCTTGTTATCTTCTATACTTGTTATAAAACCAAAAACCATAACCTCTGAGTGATTGAGTGAGTTGGTGTTAGTGGAAAAATTAATATATTTTTTCTTTTAAATCATTATAATTAGTGGGTTTTTTTTCTTTAATAATACGATTTATAAACTAGATTTTTATCACTCCACTTATCATTATTGTTAATAATATTTTTAGAAAATATTTTTTACGTATTCGTTTAGCTTCAAAAATAAAGTATTTGTTTGGAAAAAAAAAGTCGTAAAATTATGTTTACAAGCTAAGATAAACATCAACTATTTCATTTTGTAACATAAATAAACAGATTTATTCATATTATGAATTTGGGTTTTAAATTGTTCGGTCACAGTATTTGCTTAAAAAATTTGAGTTCTGGTTTTGGATTATTTTCAATTTACGTTTGAATATTTTGAGTTATAATTATTTTATTAGATTTAAATTATTTTGAATTTGAATTATTTCAAGTTATGTTAAGTTTAAGGTGTAAATCAAATTTGATCGAGTTTGAGATATTTTAAGTTTAATTTTGGATTTTTTAAAATTTAAGTTGTAAATAAAAAAGTAAGTTTAAATTTAAATAAATGAAATTGGATTTTCAAATTTTATTTGAAATTTGTACATCAAACCAATAAAAGTACAATATAAGATAAAAGTAATTCATTGCTACCGTTATTTTGTGAGTTGAGAATTTTGTTGATTAATTATCAGTCTACAGTAAAATATTAAATCAGGTTTGGTTTTATGATTACTTTTACTGCTACTGTTCTTTTTTTTAAGCGTTTTATATACACGGAAAAATACTTGGAAAATGGTCAATTTACCAAAAAAAAGTCAATTTTTTTATAAAATTACCGAAATAGGCCGGTTTTTTAATTATTTACCGGAATGGGCCATTTCCCCCGAAATCGCGCCACGTCGGAGTGATGTCAGAGGACGGGGCAGAAGGTCGCGTCCACGTTAGCAGGTCGCGCTGACGTGGACGCGACCTTCTGCCCCGTAGCGCGGTACCAGGAACGCGATTTTGACACTGATTTTTACGACTAGGTTTTATGGCTTTTAGGGTTTAGGGTGCAAGCTTTTTATGAGTTAGGGGTCCGGGAATTTTTTTTTTGAGTTGACGTTTCTGGTTAAATAGTGGGAAATTGCTTCTACTAGGATGCTATTTAAGAAGAAATTGTGAAATAGTGGCCTCGTGGACGCGATTTCGCTACAGTGGTCATGTGAGAAATAATTTTTTTTTGACGTTTTCTGAGGAAATAGTATAAAATCGCTGATACCAGGATGCTATATGAGAAGAAATTGTGAAATCGCGCCCTCGTGGACGCGATTTCGCTACAATTGGTCATGTAGGAAATAATTTTTTTTTGACGTTTCTGAGCAAACAGTGTCAAATCGCGCCCTCGTGGACGCGATTTCGCTACAGTAGCAAGTTTGGGCTGAGGCTATAAATTAGGCAGAAAATTTTCTTAGAATGCATAACTCACAGTAGAAACATTTTAGAGAGGCTAAGAAAGTTAGAGTTTCAAAATGAGTGAACGTATTAGTGCTGTTATTTACTACGATGGTGAGGTTTGCCACACCGAGAATGGTGTTGTTTTTTTGTCGGAGAATATGGTGCGACTGTCATTTAGCCAAAACATAGATTTGACAGAACTCCGTAAAAGAATTAGGCGTAAAATCTTCAGAACCACGCCAATGAAAGTTCAGTCAATGACGTATCGATTTTGTTCTTCTGTTGATCCGGTGACATATGACTCGTTCGACATAAAAGGTGCTCGTAGCTTGGAGGCAATGGTGCAGACTCATCTTGCTAGCGGAGCAACTTATATTGAGTTATATGTACAATTTACGTCACCAAATGATGTACTTTCATCCGGTGTTCGAGATGTATACACGACCCCTACCGACACTCGGTTAGCGTGTTACAAAATACGGAACAGCCCATGTTCGGTAGCGGTGTCGAATGCACATCCCCCCCAAGACACTGTGTCGGTGGATGGGACATGTACGTCGGTGGCTCGACGGTTGACGCTGGAAATACGAGCTGGAGAACCGCATCAAGTTCTACTAGATGGCAATCTACATCCAATTAGGGGCGTTATCAAATGCCCAGAAGAAGGGATGACGTACTACCTACAACATCAACCGGTGAGGGGACGTCGTACGCTGCAGATGATTGTGGGTTAAAAGGTGAGTCCGATGTGGATCCACCTCGAGAGCCCGGGCCGGATGGTGCAGAGGTGGGATTATTTTCTGAACCGGAGCCTATTCCAATAGAAGGTGAAGATGGTGATATGAGTGCAGATGATGAAGAAAATCCACGATTCAGAGCATATTCACCTCCAGCCCACATGCATAATGTCGATCTGTCAGCAGATGATACGTTAGAGTTTCCAATTTAATTAATTAGGTTAGGGTTTGGGTTTTTAATTAAATTAGGTTAGGGTTTTTAATTAAGTTAGGTTAGGGTTAGGGTTTTTAATTATTTAAATTAAGTTAGGTTAGGGTTTTTAATTTAATTAATTAGGTTAGGGTTTGGGTTTTTAATTAAATTAGGTTAGGGTTTTTAATTAAGTTAGGTTAGGGTTAGGGTTTTTAATTATTTAAATTAAGTTAGGTTAGGGTTTTTAATTTAATTAATTAGGTTAGGGTTTGGGTTTTTAATTAAATTAGGTTAGGGTTTTTAATTAAGTAGGGTTAGAGATTTTAATCAAATAATGTCAAAATAACTCGGAAAAAATTCTATGTGTATTACATCGTCATAAACTTCTAATTCATTACATCAAATGATTAATTTTAATACGGTAATCAATGTCTATGACCGGGGGATTCAGTTCCACATGGCGGCCGTCGACGGTTACGTGCTGGATTCCTCCTTTCTCTAGCTTCCAGCGGCGGTTGTTGTTCCTCCGGTGGGGATTCTGGTTCTTCCGGTTCGGCATCTGGTTGTCGGACTTGGGACGATAATCCACCTTCAAAGAATAGTGTATGTGGTGGTGTTTGCATCATGAACGGCGACGGAGTTTGAAAGCCATGCATTACTGGCGATTGGTAAAAAGGAGAGCTCCCCGATGGCCCCCCTTGCGACCCCTCCTGCGCCGATGGCCTAGTTATCAGTGGTCCGCTCGGCATTACAGGAAATGGAGCTGATCCGGGCATTTGACTCCAACCTGCCATAGGATTCGGAAAAGGATACATGTACGGGTTAGGGTACATATAAGGGCTAGGAAACATACCTGGCATCATAGGGAAAGGTTGGGGCGTGGGTATCATCTGTTGAATTGCTGCGCCGGGTGACTGCGTTGGTGCTCTCGTTGGGGACGGTGATTGCATGGTCACTGATGATGAACCGGGTGAATGTCTGGGCCTCGTTGAGGGGCTGCCCTCGTAGTTTTGTCCCCTTGGATTTTGAGGCCCGCGCCTTTCCCTTCCGACACGTATTTTCCGCCTCCTCTCCTCCGGCATAAGTAAATACGGCTTCCCATGGGCCCTAAACCATGGCATGTATTCTGGAACGCACGCTAACTCGGGAACGATGATTGGTTCCCGAGTAGGTAGATATTCATTCCGATTTTCCCACATTTCTGTGTACACTGACCAGTACAACGGCCAATCCGTACCTAATAGCCGAAAGTTGATTTTGTGGTGCTCGTCAAACTCCTCAGGGTCCGCAGGGATCGGTTGTCTACATCCAAACTGTCGTAGGACTCTGTCTGTCTGGTGGGGCTCCACGGTTGCATAGTTGATCAACACCACTTTCACATGCCAAGCATTCGGATTTTGTAAAAACTCTTCCGGGATTACTGCCCGGACTGCCGGATCCTCGTATGGTGTCCATTGAAACTACATGAACATGATAGAAATATTACATATATACATAATACTAAATACTAAATATCAATCCACTAGCGAATGTATGGAAATTTCTATTTGCAATAATACTTACTTCTGCTTCCGAGCGTTGCTCCAATAGAAGCCGTATATCTTCAAGTTCAGTTGGTATTCCACGATAACTTGCCGGATGGTTCCACCTAATTAAATAAATTTTTAGCATTATTTTATTCTTACAAAATCTACATATCAATTTCAAAATGTAATATAAAATTTACCTCGTTACGAGTGGGAATGTATATGGGTGGTTCACTCGATGACGTAGAAATGGAAAGCGAAACCGTGCCCATGATTGCAGTAGTGACAGGCAACCTCTGATTTTTGCTCTCCTCGGTTTGGTCGCCCTGCACATCTCCCGATATAATGTTGCCAAGACGGCAGACCCCAATTAAATTCACCGGCTGCTCTAAAATCAACAAGTTTTAGCATCCACCTTAGATGTACACGGCTCCGTGGTGTGTCAGCCATGAGATAGCCTCCAATTATTTGAAGAATGTATGATCGAGCATATCGGATTCTTTCAATCTCGGTTGAATTTTCATTCAGACCGGGGAAGGTGGCACGTAACCAGCCCATCTCCACATTACCTCCATCCATTTTATCTTGAACGGCGCCCAAAAGCTCGTAGCACACCGCCTCCCAATTGCTAGATTGGACAGACCCGGTCACTGGGTGCCCATCCACCGGCAATCCCAAATGCAGATGGACATCTTCTAGAGTGATAGTGCACTCTCCACATGGAAGATGAAATGTGTGCGTCTCAGGTCTCCACCTCTCGATCAACGCACTGATCAGTTTCGGCTCCAACTTGCATCCCCGGCCTACCGTCGCCACGTGCCAAAATCCCGCTTCCCGCAGGTAGTTCTCTACAAACGGTGATGGAGCATGCATATTCCGAATATTGCATTCCAATACCTGATCTTCAGCCTTTTATAACAAAAAATATATTAATAAATATCTAAAAATACATAAATAAAAATATCTTAAAAAAATTTTAAAATATAAATTTAATACTTACCATGTTCATTTGCTCCACCAATATGTGATTCCTATCAAGACGAATCAATGATCCGGCCATTGTTGAAAATATTAAAAATTTTAAAATTATTTATAAAAAATAAAAAAATTTTAAAATTTTCTTAAAAAATGAAATTTAATGGAAAAAGAAATTTAATATGGATTTGGAGATTTTTTGAAGGAAATTGAGAGGATTTTGGAAGGAATTTGAGAGTTTGAGAGAATTTTGGAAGGAAATTGAGAGAAATTTTGAAGGGAATTGAGAGAATTTTTTAAAGGAATTTGTTTGTGAAAATAAAAGGGGTGGGGGGGTTTATATAGTAAAAAAAATTTACCGTTGGGGGGGGGGGCAACGGTCAATTTTTTGACCGTTGGGCACTGTTCACGCGCGCGTCCACATCGCGTCCACGTCAGCAAGTCGCGCTGACGTGGACGCGACCTTCTGCCCCATCCCCTGACATCGCTCCGACGTGGCGCGATTTCGAGGGAAATGGCCCATTCCGGTAAATAATTAAAAAACCGGCCTATTTCGGTAATTTTATAAAAAAAAATTGGCTTTTTTTGGTAAATTAGCCTTGGAAAATATTATCAAAAAAAAAGGAAAATTACTAGGAAAAATGTTAATTGTACCAATCACTTTTAAGAGGTGATTAAGAATGTGATGCTAGATTTTGAAATTATTATTAAACAAAATTTAAATTTTTTTAATTTTTAATTTTTATTAAAAAAGCAAGTTTAAAAATTTTAATATTTTTATTAACAAAATTTAGTTTATTATAAAAAACACAAAATTTAATCAATTTATTTTTAAAAAAATAAGCAAATTGATATAGATTAAATTTAAAAAAAATAAATGAATAACGTATTTAATTAAGAATATATATTAAAATTTAATTTCTTAAATAAATATTAATTTTTTTCTCAAAAATACAAATTTTATAATACAACAATCCTATTCCATTCCAACCATATTTCTATTATTCTATTCTATTACAATCCTATTTAATTCCAACAAACCAATCATATTGTAATATTTAATTTTTTAATATTACTTTTGTTTTATATTTTTTAAAAATCAATAAATTAAAAAAAATTCAATAAAAAAGTTTGTCAGATCGAAAATTCTTGTCGAGATTTAATGGAGTCCTCATTGGGTTTTCAGGTGTTAATAATGATTGAAGTGGATTAGCAGGCATATCATAAACCGCCAGTCTACTTGGGCAGGAAAAAAAACCGTCTCATTTACAATTTTCCTTTCATTCATTCATACATTAAAAACATTCAGAAATCAACAATTACCAAAAATGTTTCAGCTACGGAAACACCTAAACCGCAAAAAAAAAAAAAACTGCGCAAAAGTGAAACTGATAATCACCAGCCAAGCCAAGCTTTCAAGTGTCACGCCTCCTTTGGCGGGGAGCAGCACCACCAGTTTCATTCTCCTTTTCCTCCTCCTTTTCCTCTTCAGCTGGCTTTTCTCCACTGCTTCCTTGATCATTTGATGTATCAGCAGCCACCTCTGTTTTCTTCTCTACTCTTGGCTGCTGCGCACAGTTTTATCCAATCAGTTATTCAAACACGAAAACACGGTTACCAGTCACGAAATACTCACTTGTTTCTTCCCACTAAAAATGAGCATGAAGATAGCTGTCAAGATAACCACCACAATGGAGACCAGGACACCAATGGTGAGGTTGGGTTGTTTCTCAGCCTTCTCAATGAAGTCCTACAAGAAAAAAAAAACTCATGTTTTTGATGTAATCCACCAATGAAACAATAATCTGCATATGAAAAAGGACACTAAAGGAACTTACAAGAATTTGGAGCTTGTATTTGCTTAAGAAAGGAATATCAGCAAACTTGTATAGGACATCGAAGACCGTCTTCTGCAGCAGAGGTATGGAGAAGTTCAGTTATATGGTATAAAAGAGTGAATCACCAAAATAAGTAAGCATGCAAGAGCATTTACCTGGAAGCCACCGAGATCATCCGAACCTGCAGCTTCTTCCTCCGCCTTCTGTTTTTCCTTCTCAACCACAAACTTTGGTTTCCATGTGGTGTCCCGGTATGACTCAGCAACATTCTCGTCTTTGGCTATCAAAATATTGTCAAACAATATACCTTCTTGCATTGTCCAAATCTCGATACCAATTGCAGCGATAGGGTCAAAGTAAGGCTTGTCAAGCTCGAAGTAGTTAGGGTTTGGGATGTCCCTAGGCTTCCAAATACCCTTGTAATTGGGGTTGTCGACTAGAGGAGGATTCCATATTCCTTTAAAAGCTGGGTTCCTCTTCATCGGTCTCTTCCATTCACCACAACCAGAAGCTGTCTGACACTTTGGGTTATCAATTTTGGGGGCTTCCCATACACCATCCTCTTCATCATCCCAATCTTCTGGCTTGGTTGCCTCAGGATCATCTATCTCTTCAGACTCATCGTCTAACCATCCTTCCGGTTTCACAGCCTCCATATCTTCAATTTCCATGGGTGCATTCTCATCCCAATCATCAGGCTTCA
Organism: Gossypium hirsutum; assembly: GCF_007990345.1. Lineage (NCBI taxonomy): Eukaryota > Viridiplantae > Streptophyta > Magnoliopsida > Malvales > Malvaceae > Gossypium > Gossypium hirsutum. Next base: position 3,483,810 of record NC_053447.1, on the reverse strand, counting down.
CAGCATTAGGATCAGGAATTCTGACTCTATCGTCCCAGTCCTCGGGTTTCTTCTCATTTGGGTCAGGAATAGTCTTGGCAGGGATAATTGGAGGATCAAAATCTTGAGCTGAGAGGAAGTTTCCCTTCTTCTTCACCTCTCCATCAATCAGAATGCTAATCTCATTGTCAGGCTTCAAGATGGCAGTATAGACATGAGAAAGCTTGTCAGATGGGACGCGCGGTGGGTCAATAAGATGATGTTCAACATATTCCCCAGATTTAGGATTCTTCTGCTTCAGGATAAAGTGCACCTTGTTTGTTAATCCACATATGTCAGGTCCAAACATGATAGAGTAAGGGGATCCATTGTCAAATTCCTTAGGCTTCCACCCAGCTTCCTGAGGTCTAAGGTATTTCAGGTATGCACCACCACATTCAAGTCCATTCTGGAAGCGAGCCTCGTACTGAAGCACAGTGGTTCCATCCCTGAGATTCACAGGCTCCTCCAGCTCTTTCACTATTGCGTACTTCCGTGCCTTCTCGGTCACTAGAAGCCCATAGTCATCGTGCCCTTCACTCTTTGAATGCTCCCATATACCTGCAACCCCCAAAACCACATCAACGTAAATTTGTCACTCCCTAAAACATGCAATAGGCACATTGAGGTACATTAAATGGCAAAAAACCGGAAGTCCAAAAGATTTCAGGGTATACAATTCAACATCAGAAAAAAAAATCATTAAATTTCCAATGCATCACAAAGCTAACAAAACAGGATCCAAGACATGGTATAAATTACAGCCATCATTAAAGCACCTTATCACCATTTCCACTTTTTTAATGATCCATCTTTTTATCTTTCCTTCTATGCATATTTGGCTTCTATAATTTCAGATTATTAAAGAGCATTTTCCTTAATTCTATTTCAAGTACAATGTTCCAATCCAGGCTATAATGTTCATATCATCATTCCAGATAGTATCTTCTCTAGTACGATAATAAGCTTGCATGATCAATACATTCTAAATAGCAAACAATCAAATAAGACAATCCAAATATCTAATAAATCAACATTTTCAAACAAAATAAGAAGAAGACGAATGACAGAAACCGAAATCTATACGATGATTTCCACCGATAAGAGCCATGAAAGGAAAAACAATAACATTCACCTTTATAATCATCTTTATCAGAGACGATCCATCGCCCATTGAATGGCTCTTCAAATGAATCATAAAAAATCTAAAGCAAATCCAAAGAAAACAAAAATTACATTCTTAATTATAACAGATTCAATTATTCTTAGCAGATCGACGTGAATATAAAAATGAAATACCGCAGCATCATGATCAGCGGCAATGCAGAGAAGCTGCATCGACGCGAACGCTAAGAAGACAAGAAGCGCAAAATGCCCCATCATTATCATCAATCCAAAGGACCCTACCACTGATTACAGATTGGAAATCTTTTCTTTCTTATATATTCTTTTAATCTGAATCCTAAATCTAAGACTAAAAATCGAAGCTTTAACCGTATGTTGCTGATTTTTATAGATCTTCATGGCACTGTACAATTCGTGCCACGTGAAGTCAGCAAATTGATTTTTGACACGTATGCAAATCAAGCAACCTACCTTATGCAGGATATTTGGAATAGAATTTTTTTTGGAAAACCCGTTTTTATTTATTCTTTGCTTAATTGCTTTGCCGGATCTAAAAGAGGGAACGGTTCGGGTCAGGGCCCATTGGTGGATCTTGATTTCCATGCATATACCATCATCAACTTAATAGTATTCATCGTTTTATAAAAGAAAAGAAAATGGTTTAAATTGGATAAGATGATTTTCTTTTTCCACATATACACTTGCAGTTGAGGCAACATCTAACACAAATTATGCGGATGTAAGGGAATTTAATAAAATTGGCAAGTCTTGTAACTCTTGTTCCACCAATAAGAAAGGCAGGGAAACGTCCCATGGCATGGACTGGTTTTGTCGTGATTTCTCAAATGAATCATGGTTGTAGGGAAAGAGGTATTCAGGAGCTGTAAAGGAAAGGCGGCATTTGTGGTCATTTTCAGATTAGTTTGCAACACTTTCATGATTAAAAACCCATTGTAGCTTAAGTGAAACTTTTTTTTTTATTAAAATAACTTCAAGCATGTTTGATAATAATCACATATTTACATTTAGACATTTAAGTAAACGCCCGAATGGAAATCTGAGAGTATTACAGCTAAGGGTGGTGGATAGTCAGAATATGTTTTGGTCATGGTGGTGAAGCTGAGTTCAACGATATTCTGGTTATTTGTCTTTTGTTGTTTTATTGTGATCCTTGTAGTATGTTTGATCTGGTTGATGTTTCTTATGATGTAGCTTCAGCTTTGATGAAGGTGTGTTGTCTATATGTCTTTTGTTTGATTGGGGGGCATCTGAATAAAGTATTTATTTGTAAGTTTGACCACTCTGGTCTTAAGCTGCTTTTGTCTTTATAAAGAAATAAAATATTGCATCATAATAATAATAAAATGTCGAAGAAAATTGCACAATTCAGAGATAGAAATGTTGGAGAGAGGATATATTTCATATTGGTTTTATTTGTATTTTAATTTATTTTTATTGATGGCTGTTGTGGAGTGTTTTTTATAGCCAAAAGAGAAAATAAGAGAGTAAACATGGGAGTTCATTATCTGTTTTTGAAAATATGAGAGAAATTACTCATACTTTACCTCTTAATACTATCTTTATGTATCTGATTTACCAAATCAGGCTCTCCAGAACACCCTATCATCTTCCTCGTTTTTTTTTCTTTTGTGAAAGTCTTGTCCTGTGTAAGAGTTGGTCCCTTTTCCCTCATAAAATAAACTTCAAAGATGTATTATGCATTATAGCCAAGACTATTATTTTGTTATGATTGTGAGTATTGACCTTTGTAGCCAAGTTGTTAGATAAGCCATTGTTAAGACTTCAACCCAATTTATTGCAGTAATGTTAATTCTGACATGTTTTTGGGGTGATTGACAATCAATCTTATTCTGATAAATTCATTGTATAGTTGTTTAAGGTTGGTAATATATTTATGCTTTTTTTTTCATGTATAGTATTATTGAAAATGCAGCAAAGCCATCTGATGATGCTCTTAAATATAATAGAAAACTGCATGCATTTATAAAGCAGTGATCAGCTATACGAAGTTGAGGTAAAGTAGATGAAAAAAGCTACCTGGTTCCAGCACAGCCATCGAGATCGAATTGGATCAATGAATAGATAGAGAGCCAACATTCTATAACGCTCTCACCTCAACGGCTACTCCAAGTAACAACTAACAAGGATTTGCATATCCATATACCAGAATAGCCTTTGAGGGAGAGAGTTAGTGATTGTTGGGTCCCTTGGTTTCCTCTGATATCACTTGCAAATGAAATAAAAAAAGGCAGGTCAGGTCAGGTGTGTTGAGTAATAGTTTAGCTATTGGATTTATTTATAGAGAGTACTCCACAATGTAGGCGGCATGTTATTACTTATTAACCAATGAAAGCAACTTACAAAGACATTTCCTGGTATTTTCTGACATGTTATGAAAAGCCCCAAGATGTTGAAAGCAAACAAATGTTTTGTTTAATGGGAGTGTGTCTTTGGTAACATCCTATGAACTCGGAACAACCGTTGGAAGTGCTAGTGCCGTTTGGATCCCATCATAAGTTCTAAAAACCAGAAGACAAGAAAACATAATCTCAATGCAAGTAAGTTTCAGAGGTCTTGCCCCTTGTACCCCTATGATGTTTCTCAACCCCCAATAAATATATATTTATAAACAAATCAGGGAGCTAATGGACGTGAAGTCCTCAAGGAATTAACGAGCTGCAATATGCCACGTGCACTGGTGGAAATGACCCTTAACCATCTCTGGAGCTGCAAGTAAAAAAAAAATACAAATAATCGTAGGGGTCTCAACCCGATATTCCACTTCTCAACGTCGCGACCCACAAAGCGTAACTCCCGTTGGCGAGTATGCCAAAGTTGAGTTACACTAACTGTTGTGGCTCCGAGGCTTTCCATGTTTTGTTTGGTATATTGGGTAATAATAATATTAAGAAAGGTCAACTTTGGCCGTGTATGATGACAAATTCACGATTTTTGCACGACAATTCCTTTTTTGTCCGTGATTGTATTCGGAATATCTGGGGTGTGCAACCTTTTGTGAGACCCTACACTTCTTATGCACCAAACTGTACGTGTAATATATTGAAGCTGCCAGCTGCTAGCTTCAGTGATACAGTAATACTAACTATCATGGTTGATTACGATAAATATTGATGACGGAAATAACGGAAATTAACAACAAAAAAGCAGCCATAAAATCATGTTACAACAGCTATTTAAGGCCTTGAGATGGATCCTAGGATTTGCAGATTATTGAGTATATAGAAACGAACAGGATGTTAAATATGTGAGAAATTAGGATCATTGCTTTACCTTTAATCTCCATTTTTTTTTTTGGAACAGCTTGAGGAGGCTGCTATAGCAATGCATGCCTCAAATCATCTCTATATATGCATGCAGCAGAAAACAATCAAAATTGTGGCGGAATTCAAGAGGGAGTAAGCCTTTCAGTATCCTTCGCAGGCTCCAACGAAGGACATTGGAAGCCTTTGAGGGAAACTGGAACCTTCTCCGTTTAGTTTCTTCATAAATTACTCTACAAGCTTATACTTGTCTCATAAACCTCTATGGGCGATGGGTTTATATAGAGATAATTGCCCCTTGCTTTATTTGTCAACTAGCTTTGGATGAAACTCTCACGTGCAATAACATCCATCCTTTTACATTACTCCATTGACTTTTTTTTGGCATTTGTGCATGTATTCTGTGTCAACTTTGAGCCTTTAAATCTTTTAAGAATAAAAGGATCAATGAGCTTTTTTAATTGACTTAATGACTTATTCCATATTGCAAGAGTCAAGTGAATATCTCAGGCTTTTCTTTTCAGGATTAACCTAACCAGATAAATAGTAATATAGATATATGGAAGTTATTCTTTGATAATATTAAATCATATACATACCCACTTGAGCTGCATATATACCCTACTTCTCACTATACACACACAATCCTTTGCTCCCTCACTGCTCAGTTTCCTCATCCTAAAAACTCAAACAGAATTAACAAATTGTCGGAATCATACACAAATTTTATTTGCTAAAGTGTTCAAGAAGCCCTAAACTTAGAAATTAATTAATTAAACCTTGAAAAAAGTCATGAATTTGAAAAAAAAAATCAACTGAACTCCTACGAAAATACACTCAATGTAGTTTTTAAACTCATCTCTAAAATATTTTGTACATCAGTGTCGCTACAATACGAGGGAGAAGCTCGCAATATATGAATCAGTCAACAATGGGATCATCTTTCGAATTTTATCTTGCTTTTCTTTTCCTACCTTGCTGCTTATATAAACCAAACATTCCACAATTTAAATCTTTCACCCTATCATTTTGGATATCGAAAAGATAAATCACATGCGAAAGAAAAAACTTATCACTGACCAAACATAAAACCTATACTCTAAACCAAAAATAATTTGAATTTTGAAGCAATTTTGCTCAACCTATCATTTTCTCATATATTCGATATACAATGTATTAGGGTTATAAAATAAAAGGATTTTTTTTACAATTTTATTTATTATGATAAGAAAGTGATATTAGTTTAGTTCGGCACGTGGGTCTTCAAAACCTAACGTTGAAGGTTCAAACCCTATAGAGTATGATTCGGCTCTTATTAAATCAAAAATTATATCAAATTGTAAAAGAAAATTGAACAATAATTCGAATTTGATCTCTTTAGATTAAATTATTAAATTAAAATTAAAGGAGTCAATAAAAACAAGAGATGTTAGTCAATAAAAAAAAGTATGTTAATTAATTAAAGGTTTAACTGATCACCACGTCTGTATTATAAAGATAGGGTTACGAATAATTTAGAGGTAGTTGAATTTTGTTAAAATAGGGTTTTTGAATAGGGTGCAAGTTTTGTTATGGAAAAATTTAAGAAAGGGTTAATGACTTCACTAAATGAGGTTGTCTTTCTTATTTAGGGTTACAAAAACACTAAAAAAAGAGTATGGTGGGATTTGGATGGGCAGTGCAGTGCGATTAGTTCACTTTTATTTAATTTTATCGTCGTTGTTGTTTTTATACTAACCACAAGTAAACGCACCGTCTATTCAAACTATACCTAAATTAACATGACGGAAAAATTACTAAAATAAAATGAATAAAATAATTTATTATTAAAATAATATTGATTCAACATTTATTACTGAAATAATATGTTTTTTTAGAGTAAAAAGATTTAGTTTGATGGAAGCGCAGATCAAAATTGGGTGTGTGGATTTGGATCTAAAATAGCATAAGAAAATTTTAGCTGATGAGGAAAATGATCCAACTTGTATTAAATCGACATGTGTAATTGATGCAGCATATCTTTCCTGCAAAATCCAAAACCAACCTTAAACTAGTAACTCTTAGAAGAATCTCCTATAGGCTTTCTTTTATCTTCTAATTCTCCGGGAATCCACAATATTGGCTCTAAGTTTCGTGGCAGCACATGGTGGAAGGAAAATATATTCATACATGCGTAACTGATACACCATAGAGCTCATTGGGGAATGGATTCTCAAAAGGTGTTAAATCCATCTTCTCTCTTTCTATATATTTAGGTAAAATCTCCATCAATCTTTAATCTCCCCATACTGAAACTAAATAAAAACCATCCACATAAATTTAAAGATGTTCCTTTTTATATATGAATTTTTTTAATCAAACAAAGTTTAAGACTTTTTTTTTTCGTTTTTTAAGTCATTTATATTGAAAACAAAAGAAAAATTCTCAACAAGGGTGTAAATGTTAATGTTTTGGACATATTTCAAACTCATTTACACTCATTTTAGACATTCTGGTATGGAGGATCAATTCGGATCGATCGATACCTTAATGTGGAGGGATGAAAAATGTTACGGAATAAATTATTCCAACAACTTTTTTTCATCCCCAACAACTTTTGCTATTCTCAATCAATTTCATTAAGAGCATAATTTTTGTAACCATGCGCATGGTAAAGGTTTATTCATTTATTCTCTTCCATATCACCACCGATTATATATTAGGAGAATTTTAGTTGAGTTACGAAAATTAAAAAAGATTCTAATTTAGCCATAAAATTTAAGGAAAATTTCTATCTAAACTTGTGAAAAAGATAAAGTTATAAGGATTATACGTTGTTCTCATAAGATATCAATTCAATAGAGGGAATTGAGAAATATTTAGTCGAGATATACCAAAATAGTAGAAATAAACTATTAGAGTCTAATCATTATATATTTATTATGTCAAATTAATCCCTCTTTTATTTTTAAAAATAGTTTTCAAATTTCATAAAATATAAATTCACCACCTTTTAGTGTTTTCAGGCCAAATAAAGTGACAATGAATATTTTTTACTCTACAAGCTTTCAATTTTACAAGTGGGTTATGTTTAAAAAAAATTAAAAAAAAACCTAAATAGGATATGTGATAGCTTGATTTATATGTGATTCATAATAATCCTACTTAACATTATACAATAATTAGTCTAAAAAACCATTAATATGCATTAATTGACCTTGTTTTTATTAACATAATCTCAAATTTTCAAATATATTTCATCAACCACTAATTGCAAGTGGTTATATATATGTACATTCACTATTAGCATTAATTCCAAGGGATCAAGTTGAAGTTTAAGATTCAATTCTTGTGAAACCTTTCCTTTGTTCAATTTAAATGTATAAAAAATTAGCAATTAAATTAATTGTAAGAAATAAAAACTTTGTAAAATGTTTAAATGAAATTGTGATGGTTCATCAACTTTTTACATTCTACTAAAGATTAACATAAATAATTTATGTTTAAATTTAAACAATATATAGCAATTATTTTGTGGATTGAGTCTATTTGCATAGCAACTAATCTATACCACATTCACAAATACGACCTAAAAACCCTTAAAATATTGATCTAATTTATAAAAATTTTAAAATTAATATTCCACTTTAATTTATATAATTTGGTCATCATTCTTTACAAAAAAAAACTAAAAAATTAATTTATATTTCAACCACAATTTTTTGCTAATTTGCAGAACTGATATTTTTGCAAACTTTTTACGTATAATTTGCTCAAATCAATGACAAAGTTTAACAGTGTTCGCCAATTCGTTGAGCTCTTAAGTTTGAGGACCAAATTATAACAAATTAAAATGAAAAAACTAATTTCTTAAATTTGGTAAAGTATAGGGATTAAATTAGAATTACACCTAAAACATTCGACAACCAAGAACCAACTCCAAAGTTTAGAGAGACCAGACAAGTCATCAGCCGTCACAACCAGGTTTCAGTCCAATAACTTTCCTAGACCTTATTTGCGTTTCAGCTCCGTGCATCCATTTACTTTCTCCTTCTCCATTTTGACTCGTCACCTCAAAATTGCCCCACACCTGAAAGACGGAGCAAACACTAGGATATGTCAGGGAAAAAGGAAAGAAACAAGGAGAGAAGAGAAAAGAGACTCCAAGAGATTTCACTTCTCAGGACCATTCCTTATTCTGATCATCAAAGGTACTTCCTTCCTTTCTTTCCCTCAAACCCTTTTTGTCCCTTTGATTTTGGTAATCACCCAGATTGGTATTTCAACATTGTAGGGGGAAATAATTGGATTGTTTTTGTATATTTTGATCGAAATCCCCATGTTACTTTGATTTAGAACAATTCGAATGATAATAGCTGAATAGAGGAATTTCTTTTGTTTCATTTTCCAGGTGGTGGTCACAAGAAACTGTTGCAGTTGTAACTGGTGCTAATAGAGGAATCGGGTTTGAGATTGCAAGACAACTTGCCGGGCATGGATTGACAGTAATACTAACATCAAGGAACATTAGTGTCGGCATTGAAGCAACCAAGGCCTTACAAGAAGGGGGTTTCAGTTATGATGTTCATCAGCTTGATATCTTGGATGGTGAATCAATTTCAGCGTTTGTTGAATGGATAAAACAAAAATACGGTGGCATTGATATCCTGGTAAGGTGAAAACTCATTGATATTTCAAGTTTTTATTGTTTATTGCTTTCTGTTTTATTTATAATTTAGCTTAGCTTAGTGCTTTGGCCAACCTTTTGCATTGTTTTACTTTTGATGTTTATATTTGCAGGTGAATAATGCAGGTGTTAACTACAACCTCGGGTTCGATAATTCTGTGGAATTCGCACGACAGGTAGTTGACACCAATTATTATGGCACTAAAAATATGATTAAAGCAATGATACCAGTAATGAAACCTTCCACTGCTGGTGCTCGTATCGTTAATGTAAGCTCACGGCTAGGCAGACTAAACGGCCGCCGCAATGTAAGTAAATAATTTTCTTCCTTTATCTACTGGACCAACCCACTTTTTTTTTTAGAATTAAGGTCTTCAATGATTTCTTAATGCAATGATTAGTGGGTCTCTAATGTGAGTAAATATGGTCACTTCCTTCCTGAATCTTTTGACTCTGGCTCTGCTCTGCTTCTTCTAGCATAGCTATGTGACCGTGCACATCTACAGAAAAATGCATATATTTTAACCATTGTGAATAAGAGCAAGGATTGCCATGTGTTTGATTTTTTGTATACTTCGAACTAAATTTAGGCTCTTTTTTTTGGCAGAGAATTCAAGATGCAACTTTGAGAGAAAAACTAACTAATTTGGAAACTCTCTCAGAGGAATTGATTGATAGAACAGTGTCTAGTTTCTTACAACAAGTTGAAGATGAAACTTGGCAATCAGGCGGATGGCCTCAAACATTCACTGATTACTCTGTATCTAAACTTGCTGTCAATGCTTACACCAGACTGGTGGCCAAAGAACTCTGCGATCGACCACAAGGCGAAAAGATATATATCAACTGTTATTGTCCAGGATGGGTGAAGACTGCAATGACAGGTTGGGCAGGCAATATTTCTCCTGAGGTTGCAGCTGACACTGGAGTCTGGCTTTCCTTGCTTTCTGACCAAGCAATAACTGGAAAGTTTTTTGCAGAGAGACGAGAAATCAACTTTTGAGTAAATTAAGTTCTGCATTGTAGAGTCAAAAATTTGTTCTATTCTTGAAGATTCGATGAAACAGTTGAAAGTAACTTGTTTTAGAAGCAATTTGGCCCATACGTAGCACCAAACTAAAACCGAACATATGAATCAATGCTGCTTTCTGTCTAACCTTAAAAGACCCAAGTATAATTGCTTCCACTCTTATTCTCTTTTTAAGTATTTGTTGTTGATTTTTTAATGAAAATTTTATACACATTTGCAGGGAGCAAACATTACCTGGAATTCCATAATAATGTTTTTGAAATCAAAATATGTTTATTCTTTGGATAACCCAAACATTGAAAACAATCGAAATCTAAAATGATTTAAATCCAAATTATACTTTTTCCCATTTCTGGACTGCATTCAATTCATTGGGTCCTGAGATATTTTGAAGTTTCATGTGATCCAAGATGACTGCAATGCCATCATCAGTAGAGTTCCCGGGCTGATTATTTGGCTTATGAAGGCCCACGATTTTCACCTCACTCTCTTGTATCTGTATGTAGTTTCTTCCCTTTCTCCATAATAATTCCTCAAGCCAATGCTCAGAAGAGCTCTTCTCAACGCCCAACGACTTGTTAATCCTCCGCCATTGCCAACCGGACCACGACCATTATCAGGTACAGATCAACTTTTTATTTTTCTTTTCAGCTTCATCTGCTTTTGTTTTGCTTGAAAACATTTCGCTTTCTTATCAGGCCACAATATGGTTGGGTTTCAAGATTCTCATCCACTAATATTAGTAACGCTCAGTCATTAGAAATGGACCTTTCTACCGGAGAAAGCAAAAGGCGTCTGTTTAACAGGTTAATATTTCTTCAATTTCCTTTTGGGTACTTTTTCTGGTTCTAATCATAAGAAATTTAACTACCTTTTTGGTGGGTTCTTCTTTTCGATAGATTGTTATATAGGAGCAAACAGAGAGGATTTTTGGAGCTGGATTTGGTTCTGGGAAAATGGGTGGAGGAACATATCTACTCCATGGATGAAAATGGAATTAAAGCTCTAGTTCATGTCCTTGATTTGGTATTCTCTGTTCTTGAAAATGTTAATTGTTGGTTGGCCACTATAACTTACAAGCCAAATTTACATGCATTAAGCTCTTGCTTATGGTGGATGATATATGTATTCAAGGTGGTTGAGCAATATAATATAATTAAAGAATTCTTGACTTCTAATGCTTTTTCTAAACAATTTAAGTATGAAAGATTCTTGGTTGATTTAAACAATATAATCTAGGTTACTGTTTACTGTTTTCAGTTGTCTTTCCCAGGTTGATTTAAATTTAGAGCCTATCGGTATGGAATTTTGATTTTTAAGTCTTTTAATGTCATGCAATGATATTAGGTTCCTTTGGTTAAACATGTAATGTAAGGTTATCTGCATACAGCTCCAGGTCCCATATCTGGTTATCTTCTCCTGTTATCAATAATAAGCCTTTACCTGGCCGAGTTAACTCAGTCAGCTGTTGATCATTGCTTTTTACCAATCATGGCCTGTTGCAATTCTATCTATTCTTATCAGCAACCAGTTTTTGGCTTATAAATTAATTATTAAGCTCGACCCTTCACTCATCAATTTAATCCTTTGCTTGTTGATAACATGCACATGTTCACATAAAGCTTTGCATAAAGTCCAAATGTGTCAAATTGTCTTAGTGTTTTACATGTATCTTCCGTAGGAAAACCCAGACCTCTGGAGATGGCTAACAGGCCAAGAACGACCGCCTGAAGCAGTGAGTGGTAATCCGGTGAGACATGAGCTAAAGCATTCTTGTTTGTCATATGACCCTATGTTACCTATATGGGGTTTTGGGTGTATCGGTCTTCTCTGCAGTACAAGAGAAGGTGCGAGCAACTCCTGGTCAGCCATGTGTGAGAGGATGGGATGATTTTAGGAAAGGTCACGATGTCCCTATCACCGGCGGTGAAAAGTTTTTATGGCGAAATCTCAATTCCATTTTGGAATAAAAATATTTTTAACTTTGTATTGATATTTTTGAACAATAAAATAGACTTTTGAGGTCAAATGAATCCTAAAATGAGCTTGAAATTTTTTGAAGTCGGACCATAATCCATCTTCACCCATTAACAACTCTATAACTATATCAATAAATCTAATCAAGATAATTTTATGTATTTTTTTATAATTAGTTAAGGAAAATGAGGTTGCTTGAAATTGAATCCAATCCTTCAAGTCTACAATCTAATATTTTTGCGTTGGTCTATTTAAAATATTAGATAAACTCAAATAGAAGGTCTAATAATGCAAAACCGTGAAAAATAAAAGGGGTTGCGTGGCAAACACTGACAATAGCAGTAGTACCCGACACCCGAAACTTCAATCCCCCCAATCCGTTTCATTTCACTTGAGAAGAAATAAAAAAGCTTGGAGTCCCTCCCCTTTCCTTTATCACAAAAATTTTTAGTTTTTGCTCTGCCTTCATTTCTGAGAAAGGAAGAGGAATAATAAGATGGTGGATGTTTGGATGAGGTGAGAAGATTAAGGAATTAATTACAAATAAATATATAAAAATTATATGGGAAGGAATTCAGAGTCGGACTCGAATGGATGGAGTCGAGCTCGAGGTTTGGTAGTGAAGACGCTGGTGTTAATTGGAGGCGCCCTTTTGCTCAAGAGGTTTACCAAATCCACCACTCGTTGGGACCACGCTAGAATCGTTGCTCGTTCTCTTAGCGGCGAAAAGGTACTTCAATTCTTTTTTTTTTATTTTAATTTTATTGCATTTCATCTCAATTCCTGTTTTTTTATGGTAGTTCTCGCGGGAGCAAGCCTCTAGAAATCCAGATAGTTACTTCAACATCAGGTACTATTCTTCTTCTTTTTTTAATTTACCGTATACAGGAAAAAAAATAGAATATAATGTTAAGTTTTTAACCCTTTTACTTTTCTAAATTGTAAGAGGGAAGTTAATTATAGTTTACTTGCTTGTTTGATTATTAGTTTAGCTTATGATTTATGTTATTTCCAGCAATGGGTATTTGCCAATTGCTAATTTTTCTTTTTAAATACTGCTAAAATTAAGAAATTTTATCATTGTAGAACACTTACTTGCCCAGCAACGGAGATGGTGGATGGTTCAAATGTTTTATATTTCGAACAGGTTTGTCCAAGGCACTTCCAGTTGAATCTTTCTGTTTTTGAATTTTCAGAATATCCATGTAATAGTTTTCACTTTTTATGGGTTAGGCATTTTGGAGGACTCCCCAGAAACCTTTTCGGCAGGTAAATTTATGTTGCACAAAGGATAAAGGATACACTGAACACACAATCTATGATAATGGAAGTTTTAATGGAAATTCGGGCTTTTATTCTTCACATATTTCCTTTGATCTCTCTACACTTTTCAGCGGAATGCCTTTACATCGTACAATTCTGACTGTATTTTTGGTTGCAGAGGTTTTTCATGGTGAAGCCTTGTCCAAAGGATTTGAAATGTGATGTTGAGGTTTGTATCTGCTCTGCTTTACAATAAGATTGTTGAGTAATCTCGCTTATGATCAGTGTATTCACGATAACAATCTGCTTTTATCACCTATTACCTTCATACAATACCTTTGGAGCTAGTTGGCCTTTTGATTTCTACTTGTATCTAATGGGCACAGGTAAGTTCTTACGCAATTAGAGACGCAGATGAATACAGGAATTTCTGTGATCGTCCAAGGGATCAATGCCCACTACCTGAAGAAGTTATTGATGTAAGTGTTTTCACATTATTCTCTTTTGTGCATGTATACGACTTCTCTGATTTTTCATTTGCAGTTTGAAGATTTTCTCCGCTTCCGATGTGCATGTTGCTTGTGTTCGCTGTTCCTATCTTCTTATAGCTTATTATATGCTTTGGTTTTAAAAAAAATGTCGATCAACTTTCTTTTCTTTTGATAGCCATTAAGTGGTTAATAATCATTTGTAATTTGAGAATTAAGAATTTTCCTGTTTAAATTTAAGTTGAATCCCTAGATTTGGCCATTTTGGTAACTATAATTTCTTGTTCTGTTAATTACATCATATGATATGAACAGGATGTTGCTGAACATCTGACAACTATATATCTCAAACGCTGTGAGAGGGGGAAACGCTGTTTATACGAAGGTTCAACTCCACCAGGTGGATTCCCAAATTCATGGGTACGCTACTCACCATTAAATCCTGTTCTCATTTTGTCGACTTATTTTGTTGCCAACCTTGCAAGTTTGAGAACATGATTTATCTTTTATTGCCACAGTGGATGATGATTTATGAAGTAGTTAGTACAGAGTTTTTTATTGCAACGAATGATGTTTCACGTTTTTCTTTTTTTCTTTTTTTGCCTTCTTTCCAGAATGGAGCAACATACTGCACTTCAGAACTTACAATTTTGAAGAACAATGAGATACATACCTGGGATAGGGGTTATGACGATGATGGAAATCAGGTCGTTTTTCACGGTCTTCTACAACTCGTAGTATTACAATTCTCCTTATTTTGCTAAACAATTGGTTGGAAGCCTTCATTGAATGTGCTTTATATGTAATATTTGTTTGTTAACAGGTTTGGGGAGTGAAGGAAGGTCCTTATGAATTCAAGCCTGCACCTGCCTCTAGTTTCAATGGTATGTTTTCACCACTAAATTTTGCCCCTTCACAGCCAATGGAGAAAAGGATAGAGGGATCGTTTGTCTTGCAAGAATGATTCATGGTTATATATAAATATATATGGTCATAGTCTGTAAAATTTTAACTCCTTTACATAATCTTGAGTGAAGACCCTTGGCTTTACTCTTGGCTATATTTTGTCTTTTATTTGGGTGCAATTTTCTGGGTTTTTTGGTCATTAATTTACAGATACAAGATAGATTATGCAGTACATGTAACACTGAAATCTCTGGTACATTAAACCCAGGGTATAAATGAGCTTAACCAAACTCAAGTTTTAAGTAGTTCAAGCTCAATTCAAAGTTTGAATCTAGAAGTTTAGTTCTAGATCAACTTTAATTTTTGAAGTCTAAGCTTGATTCAAGATAACAATCCATAATCAACAACATATGGTTTATCGGTTTCCTATCTCAAAAACTAGTCAAAAGTATGATTTTCAATTATTCAATATATTTGTTTTGAAAAACTATTATTTAAAAATAATTTTGTCCCCCACAGATGCGATGAATTATGGTAAAAAAATAGTGAAAAGATATTTGGTATATTGTTGGTAGGGTTTTTAAACTCTATATGTGAGGTTAGGGAGTTGACAAGCATCTTATAAGAATGTAGTAAAATATTTTTTTAAAAATAAGACATGTTTTGATCGGAAAAAATGAAACATATATCAAAATTTTAAGGTATGAAAAAAATATATTCACCCATATATTATATAAAACTTTTATTTATAAAAATCAAATCAACGTAAAATATTTAAACCCGAAAAGCTAATAATCATAACATCCCTGCTCATAAAACTTGGATTAATTATATATAAGTTAATGGTTTAAATCTGTAAGTCTGAAATCAAAAGCCCGAACTATTTTTGCTGTAGTCAATGAACCCAATTTTGCTCTAATCCAGAGCCCAATTTATGTTCCAATTCGGAGTCCCCCAAATTTTCCATTTTTACACAATTTCATTCACTGTGTTCCAAAATCCTAAGAACCATCCTATTTTTTCTATTATAAAAGAGAGTTCAATCTTATAAATAAATAAATAAAAACCCCAGTGAACATGGCACGTTTAAAATAAGTCACATCAAATTAATCAATATAATTAGTGAAAAAAGTTTTAAAACTAAAAATACATATTTTAAAGTTGTTGATGGAGATTATCACTAGTGTTCCATGAGGTCTGGAGAAGGATGATGGTTCGGGGACCCAGAGTAGGGGATGATATCTACTCTTGGTTTTGTCACGTATACTTGTCGTTTCATCCATTCGTATCTACAAGTTGTGAATGGCTAAACCTGTAAAAAGAATATGTATAATATAAGGACCATTTATAGAATTTCACCATTTTTCATTTTTCTTTGGTGGATGACATTTAGTGGAAGACTTTGTGTTAAAGCAGGGATGGATTATAATCACTAAATGTCTGTTGACAAACTTCAGAAACGCGTTGGCGTCTATTGACTAGACCCTATCATTTTGTTTCACAACAGGTTTTAACTCTATTTCAATGCTTCTAGAAATAATTGACTTTGCACCAGATCTCAATTTCACAATTTTATAATAAATAAATAATGGATTTTCTCACATTTCTTTTTTTGATATTTATTTAAAAGAAATTTGTCCTTTCATGTAAAAAAAATTCAGAATAATTGGTGGTATGACCCATTGGGTTTTTCGATGTAGAAATGCAGTTTTGGATTTTGCAATACGTAGGAGAATGAAGGTAACTCAGCGTCTTGCAAATGGAATATGTGGCGACAGCCGCAAAGTTTGACACCTATTCTAATATTACTTCATATCTCTTCGTCTACTTAAAAAGAGGATAAATATATTTCAGCGCACTCGAACTAAAGTTGTTCATGAGCCGGGCTGCTCGAAAAATGAAAAGATTTGGACAAAAACATAAGCCTGAAAAATGAGTTTAGGAAAAAAAAAGATCTGTTTAAAAAATATGTTGGGCATCAAGTAAGCTTTTTGGCCCGAGTGTAGTTTGGCTTAGCCTGAATTTTCAATTAAAAAATTCCTGGTAATTTTCCTGTTGTTTTCCCACTTTTTGCCACTATTTTGCTACCATTTATTATTATTTTGCACTTGTTTTATTGACAATTTTACTACTATTTTAAAGACATTTACCCGTTAAGTTACACTTATTTTAATATTATTTAAATATAAATATTTTTTTAAAAATTTATTTTTAATTTGTTGGAAAATATTTATTTTAATATTTTTAGTGTATTTGATGTATTATATTTTTAAAACTTTTTATATAGAAAATAAAAATTTAAAAAATTAAAAGAGGGGTCATGCCGGAGTTTTAACATTTTATATGAGTCGGGTCTGGGAAAAAATCTAAACCCATTTTTAGTCGGGCCTAAATTTTTGTTAAGGCCCGACCTTGGACAATTCTAGCTCGAACCCATAATCTCCTCCTACGTTGACAACAAATTAATGCCAACCGGACTAAGACTCAATCCCTATTTTATATAATTCTTTAGTTGATTCGAGCCTTGAATTAAATCTACTTTTTTTTACTAAAAAAAATAGAACAATTTTGAGAATTTTTGGTTTAAACATCAATGTACTTTTTACCAAGAGACCAATCATGCGTGTTTTGTTTTTATAATTAACAGGAAAAGGTTACAACTCTTTGTAGTCATTTTCAAGGGGCTTTTTTGTCTTGACATTGTATAGCAATTATTTTGAATTTTGTTTTTATTTGTATCATTCGTAAAAAAGCAATTTGAGGTTGTAAATATTAGGTTAATAATCCTGCAATCTTTCAAAAAGTCTTCTTGAAGGACTTAATGATTAATTTTTAAAATAAAAAATACAAGTTGCTTTAAAATTCTCCAAAAAAAAATGGTGTTTAACATTATCAAGATTTTTATATTAATTTTTAATATATTTTAAAACTCAAATCCACTTATTCACTCTTTTTATAGTATCAAGATTTTTTTTAAACAATGTATTTGAATATTTAGGTTTACATCTTCACTTATGAATCCATTTGAGAACTGTACCTAATTAAAAAAAATATCCTAAATTAAATTTATATACTTAACACAAATTTTAATGAATAATTATTATTTAATTTAATTTAATTAAAATTTTATTATTAAATAAATAAATAAGCAAGACCCCAGCATTACCGGGGTGATCACTGCTTGTTTTTCTTTAAAAATTCTTAACGTACAATTAAATTTTACATTAAAAACAATAATACTTGAAGGTTTCCGATATTTAAATAAAAAAATTTCTATTTAAATTTTTTTATAATTTTATAAAATATTAAATTAGTAATGATAAAATTTCATTTTAGTCCTCAAAAATAATAAAAATTTGATTTAATTTTTTAAAAATATAAAATTATAAATTATAAAAATAGTGAATTAGTAAAAATATATAATTTATTTAATTCTAAGTTTGGCTGACTCATTGCAAATGAATCAGTAAAAATATGAAAAATATTTTTTTTGTTAAATAGTAATTGTAATGGGTCAAAGTTTCTTGGCAGGATTCGGCTAGAAAGCGTGTCGGCCCATATGAAAGCCCGCCGTATTAATAGCAGTCACGGCCGCATTTGGTGGACCACCCTCTTTAATTTGCATTTCATAATTATATTTTTGACCATTAATGCTATTATTTGTCTTTCTATCATTATACTATAATTTGTACGTGATTGCTTCCTTCTCCGTTTATATATATTAGGCAATCATAATATCTAAAATATATTTCTCTATATTATGTTTTATGTTTTACAATTTTTTTAAAAATATTTTTCATGTTTTTTTTAAGAACAACTATAAATTAAGCATTTAACTCTTTTACTTCATAAGCTTAGTTTAGCATTACTTCTCAAAAGTTTCTTTTTTTTTAAAGGGAGAAATTAAAATTTTCAACTTCTGAAAAAAGTATGTTTAGGCTAATTTTTAGTTTGGGAAAAGTACATTTTCTCTCAAAATATAGCTTGTTTAGGAATATTTTTATCCCAAAAGTATTTTTGGGAATACTTTTTAAAAATAATACTAAATTGACCCTTAATCAAAATCTCAAACTATATTTTTGGGTTAGTTGTAGGGCAACTTGACATACAAGGAGAGGCGAATTTAGGGGGGCTGGCAGTGGCCCCAATCCCCCTAAAACGGAAAATTGTGTTATTTAGGCCTTTTAAATTTTTTAAAAATTTTAAATTAGTAAAAGTAAAGTTACACTTTGACACTCTTAAAATTATAAAAATTTGATTTAATATTTTAAAATTTATAAAGATATAGACTATTAAAAATTAAAATTTTATTCGCCCCTAAAAAGTTTTTTTGACTTCACCCTTGCATACAAGTATCATATAATTATTTTTTTTCTCTTTTATGAATATATAGGAATACAAGAAAGTAAGATAGGGGTTACTTGATCTACTTTCAAATTTGTAAATACTGTTATTCGAATTTAACACTCATCGGCATCACATCTTAATTAAAAAATATTGTATTGCTTGAACTAACAAACCTAAAATATGGATTCTAACCCCACAGATTTCTTGCATGCTAAGAAACTAAAGCTAATGCTCTCTTTCGACCATAGTATCTTGAGGATATTATTCTTTCCAACTATTTCCACTTTATTATTCTTTTCCAAGTTATAAGAATATATATTATTTCCTTTTCTTTCAAAGAGATATTGTAATAATAAGGTGCAGGAACACTTCTATAATTGGAAACACCGGAAAATTTCATCAAAACCAACTGAAATTGATAGCTGAAAACTTGAAAAAAAACACCAAGAGTTGATAATTAAGGGGTTTTAAACAAAAAAGCATTAACGAAAATAAATGAAAGCAAAAGAGAAATCCAAAAAAGATAATTGTGGACAGTTTAATTTGTTTCCCAAATTATAAAGTAAACCTGAAACCGACTAAACTATTCTCCTGAATAGTAATAATCGTAACATTGTCTCTTATTCTTCGGAGGATCCGAACTCGGTAATGAACCACCAATATTCTTCAGCAAAAACCCACCCAAGTCCTCTTGTTGTAGCTTAGATGTTAATGTTGGGGAAGATGAAGATGAAGATGAAGATAGAATTGTGGGATACTGTGAAGTAAAAGCTGGACGGCTGACAGCTTCTCCACCATTGCTTCCGCCGCTAAGAAGCTGATCATCAGATATATTGGGAAACGTTGGTTGAGAATGTGGTGGTGGAAGCGGCGGTGGTGCCCGTTCCACTACATGGCTAATTGTGAGATAACCTGATCCCGAACTTCGTTGAACTCTTTCAGGGAAGTTAAGCTTTGCTTTGCTTCCTTTAAACCTAAGAGCAGCTTCATCATAAGCTAAGGCAGCGGCTTCAGCTGTGGCAAAGGTTCCAAGCCAAACGCGAGCAGCCTTATTTGGGTCTCTTATTTCAGCCGCCCATTTGCCCCATGGCCTGTGCCTAACTCCTCTATAATGTATTCTCCTCACGTTCCCTTAAACAAAATCTTACTATTATTTTAATTAAGGAATAAACTAACTAATTAATCAGACGATAATTTTTTACATATGCTTTTTCCTTTTCTTTTTTTGTTTGTTTGCGTTTTGTAAAATGTTAAAAAGAATCAAAGAATAACTTCACATTCACGCATTTTACATATAAACAACAAAAAAAAAAAGATGATATATGCTAAGTTATGACATGAATAACGACTGTACTGTGAAATCTTCCACCAACCATAGCCGCAAAGGAAGAAAGGAAGAGCACTAAAAAGGATATCTGAAATGGTTGAAATGTATAACTTCATACATGAACTTTGATTTGATGCACATGAAACTTTAATTTTTGTTGAAATGTAAACATAAAATGATATTATATTGATGACTATTTTAGTAATTTATAAAAATCGAATCAATCTTTTATATATAAAATTACCCAAATTTGTAGTTCATACATTACACATTTTATCAAAGTTTATGTATAAATTTGAAATTTATCCGGTATAGAAACATAAAGACAACAAACTTTAACTACAGAAATTTAGCTTTAATTGTTATGGGAGCAAATTAACTTCCATACTTTCTTAAAAACACAAACCAAAAAAATCAAGAAATATATAACTATAGGCTTAGATATCCTGCAATCATTTGAAATCTTTCTCAATCATTAGTGTTTTTTTTTATTTCATTTTGCAGAAAAATATAAGCAATTAGGGTTTGTGACGGTTACTTAATAGTAAATCAAAGTAACGAAATAATAAGAAAGAGATCCAAATGGTAAAAAGCAAAATAACCCAAAAATAAATTTATATATAGATATGTACCTTGAGGTTGATGTTGAGATTGGTATTGGTATTGATTATGGTGATGGAGTTGATCAGGTAGTGGATTATTATTATCATTATCGTTTCCAATAACGTGAGTTAGGGCTTGAACCATGGCGTTGGTTTCTTGTTGAGACCTAGCCGTGTAGAACTGATGGGGTGTTTCCTCTTTCCCTTCCGATTCATGATCGGACGGCGGCAATGGCCTCTTTCCTTGTCTTAGATCCACCTTATGAATCTTTCACGATTCTCCCTCTGCTTTACCTGTTAATTTCTCTCTCTCTCTCTCTCTCTGTATATATATATCATGCAAAATCGAAACAGCAGAAAAGCAATGATTATATATATGTAGTTTTTCTCGGCACAACTCAAAGCAATAAACATGGAAATGATTTGAAAAAACTGATTAAATCGATAAGAAAATAAAGGGGAAAGAAGGAACAAATATTTACAGACAAACGATTAACACAAGGAGATGCCAAGAGCGGAGAAAGGTTCTGCTTAAGACTGAGTGTGAACAAAGGGGTGAAGATAGCTGAAAATGCTGAAAGCCTATCTACACACATCTAATATATATATATATTTTCTCTCTCAAGAAAAATATAATCAAAATACATTTAGAAGGAATATGGAGAAATGGATGTTTAGATTTAAATATATCTTTGTCTAAGTTTTTTTTTATTGTGAAAAAATATATTTTTAATTAATTTATGTCTACCACATATCATATTAAGAGATTGTTATGTGTCACTATCAGATTGACCATTAGTGTCAAACTAAAAATGTTAGTATAGAGGTTAAGGTAGTCACTACCGTATCAATGGACGCACTATTTTTCTATTGAAATCAGTATGTACCGTCTGTTTCAATGTACCGTTTTGGATTTACCGATGTTTTTGAAAAATATTTAAATATATCAAATGAATTAGATTAAATAATTTCAAATCAAAAAAATTTAATTAATTATATAAAATTCTCATCAATAAACTTCACAAATAAAATTTTATCATTTAATAAATCTAAAACATCCCCTCAGTTAAACTAAAAAAGATTATCCACAACGTTATTTAAAAAATTTACAATAAGATCCTCTCATATTAAATATATAAAACAAAAGTTTAATTAAAACATACACATAAAGTTTTGTTGGTGAAGCCTTTAGGAATTTTGTGTTTTTTTCCCTTCAATTTGTTTTTTTTTTATTTATTAATTTTTGTACTTAAATTTTAAATATGTTCCTTGGTTAATAAAAAAATTTTGAAGTTGGTAAAAAAATAATAAATTTATCTATTTTTAATATTACTTATGCATTAACATGTGCAATCAAAAATGGCCGAAACGAGCCGATGCAATCGGTACAGATTAAAATTTATACTGGTTCAAAAAATAGAATTAGTAGTTCCGATTTATTATCGGAATGGTGCCCACCGACCGGTGCAACCGGAACCTGTGCGGAAGCAACTATATTGGCAGAGGTACTAATTTGGATAATGAAATACAAATTCGAGCACCAAATAGATAAAAGAAATTCAGACACCAACTAAATATTTTTGAACAAATTGAGTGACAAATTGCATATTAACCTCGCTTATAATAGCATTTGTTCTTTTAATTTTTAAGTTTAAAAAGTATATTATTTTAGATATTTTATCGAAATAAAATCTTAAAAAGATTTTGATAAAAGAAATTGTTATATATAATAGGAACCACATCTTATTAGTTTTTTCTTTCTTTCACAACTAATTATAAAACATATTTTGAAAATTATATTTTGGGGAATTATAAAATATATATAGGGGGCTTTTTAAAAAAATAAAAGAATTTAATATCTTGAATTTTAAAAATTATTTCAAGGAACTAACTTTATTTCTTTTCTATCAGTTTCACAGCTCAACAGTCAAAATGTTTATTAAACTGTAGATAGATATATTGTATAGAAAGTCAAGTAAAAATTAATATAGAAGATAGAAATTCTGTGCTTTACTTAAGCCTACATTTTATTTCTGTACTTATGAGGTGATGAATTTGTACTAACATCCAAAACTCCATTTGATTAAAAAAATCGAAATATTTTTGAATTTTAAGTTTATTGAATCGAGTTATTCAGATTTTCTCGACTAAGAAATTCGATTTTTCGAGCTCGAGTCGAGTTGAATTTTACAATTCAAGTAACAAATTGATTTAAATACTCATTGGGTCCCTAGTAGTTTCAAAATGTACAAATTGGTCCATCTAGAAATCACAATAAACTCAAAGTAGTCTTAAAAAATTCAATATATATATTTTTTAAATTATAAATCTATATTCAAAAAATTAAAGATTATACAGAAATTATTAAATATCTTCGAAAATATATAAAATATCCAAATGTGTTTTTTTTAATCCAAAATAAAAATTTAGAGGCCTTAATCAAGTCAATTATCAAATCAAATTTATCATATTAATCATCTTTTTTTTCTTATTTTGCTTTAAAAGAGATTTTAAATATATATGATATTTATGTTCTTCAACTTTTTAGTCATATTATCAACAAAATTTTAATGTAACTAACTTATTTTAGAAAAAAAAATACTCAAACAAATTTATTTGACTTGCCTCAACTCGAATAACTCGAAATTTTCAAGAAAAATTGAAACCTATTTTTCTGTGCTTAAATTTAGGAGATACTTTTTTTAGGGTTGGAGTTGTTTTATAACGGAGTTAGTGTTAGGGTTTCAATTTTTTTAATTTTTTGTATTGGAATCGAAGGGAATCTCTAACACAACAAAGGTTGTTATTGTCCAATCAATTCAAATTAATCAAAATAATTTCGGTTGATTTAATAAATGTTAAGGTATCGTTTTCGTCTGATATCTATGCTAATATGATCGGTGATTATATAAAAAGAGAAATTTTGAAACAATCATAAGTCATCACGTGTTATTATTATTTATATTTACTTAAATTACATTAATTAATATATAAATTAAGAAATTAAATTTATTTATATAAAATCTTTATATAAAAATATTAAATTTTATAATAATTATTTTATCTCTAATTAATTTATATTAATATTATATAAATATCAAATATAAGAATTTATTTCTTGTATATCACTTTCTAACTTTATTAGCTCCGCTGTTCAAATCTACCTATTTCACTAAATAATTTCTATATATATGTGTGTGAAAAAAAACACTTATTCCCTTCTATTTATTTATTTATTTTTCACTTGTTTTTTTTTCCTTTTTTTTCCATTCTTTTTTTTTCTTCTTTCATGTTTTTTCTTTCCTTCTTCCCTACGACCATAGTCAACTCATGTCCCTCCATCATCAACAAGCCTACAAAACTTGAAAAGCATCACAATCAGAGAACCAAGGAAGGTGGGAAAAGAAAGAAGAAAAATAGGAAAGAAAGGCCCATCAAGTTTTGGCTAATGAGTGATTGGAGAGGTTCGAAATAGTCATTGGAGAGTCCTAACGGCAATGATCCAATGATGAATGTGACATATCAGAGTTGTAATTTCGAAAGATTTAGGCTTTAATTTGGTGGAGCTTTGGGAATCTAACCATTAAAAATAATAAGGGGAAGCAGAGGGAGAAAAACATTCTTGTGCTCTTTTTAAGCTGGCTAGAGAAAGTTGATCGGCAATGGAGGGACATGCGACGACTAGGGGTATGGGGAAGAAGAAGAAGAAGAAGAAGAGAGGAGAAAACAAAAACATAAATAAATAAAGGAAGAAAGAAAAAAAATTATAAAATATTTAAAATGTTCCTTAAATTCACAGTATCTTTTTTATAAATATTGTTCGTAATTTCAATTTCTTATAAACATTCTTCCCTAATATTTAAATAAAAATTGTTTCTAATTTTTATTTTCTTTCAATACGATTTAAATATTGTTCCAACTTATTGTATTTTTATACAATTTTTTATGATTTTTTATATTTTTCACATATATTTTTTTATATTTTATATTTTATACATATTTTAGATTTATTTAAATTATATATTTATTTTTTTATTTATAAGAGATGGTTTGTCATAATTTTAGAATGTCACATCATCACATCTTAATAAGAAGAAAGGGGTTAATTGTATCATAAAGTACAAGTTTAAGTACTAATTTAGAAAAAAAAAAGATAAAACATAAACACGCCTTTGTATGATTGAGAAATTTTCTTATTTGTTTATAGAAATCAATTTTCTTTTTTCTAAACCTAAGTTTGGATAGAATTTATTAAAAGAAAGGAAATGAAGTTTAAAGAAAGTAAATGATATATTAAGAGAAGAAAAGAAAAAGGAAAAGGAAGTGATTTATTTTAAATTAATATTTCAATTTTAATATTTTACATAATAACATATAAAATTAAAATTAAATTAATCTAAAAATATATAAAAAAACCAATATTGTCTATAAATCATAATATATAAAAATATTTTTATTTAAAACAATAATGAAATGATTGTTAATGTCTTAGAAAACAAAATTAAAAAGATAGTTGTGGATGATAAAATTGCTAATTTTTTTGAAACAGATTAAAAAAAAGTTCCTAATAATCCAAAAAAAAAAATCTATTTATTCCATTTTTTATTTTATTGTAGGATTGTTTATTATCAATAAATATTTTTTTAAATTAATAAATGTCTGGAAGGAGTGGAAATGAATTTATTTTCCATGTATTTGGATTAAGTTTAAATTTTGGTATCGACATTGTTAGTAGATTTTATCTGAATACCACTCCTAACTCGAACAAGATTAGGCTCAAACTATAAAGCGGATGATGATACATGTGACTATACCAAAAAAAAATTTAAATTAAAAGTTATTCCATTTTTTTCCATCTTGATAATATTATAATGAGATAGTCTTAAATTTTATTGAATACAAACTTAAAAAATAGAGTTAAATCATAATAAAATATTTGAAGGACAAAACTACTTTTTATTAAATATTAAAAAAATTAACATTTCTTTTCCTCTCACTTTTCTTCTATTTGAGTATTAAAACACGAGCTAAATAAATAAATAAAAAGTGAGGGATTGTAAACACCCTTTTAAATTTTTCTCCATAAAATATATAATTGTATAACAAAAACGTTATCGGACATGCATGCGCAGCTCGGGAAGACGATGGGTTTTCAGCTGCTTCCATTCTCTATTTTTCTTTTTCTTTTTTTTTTTTTTTGGCTCTTGTTTGCTTTTGCTAACTGTTGGTTTCTTTTATTTCGTGGGATGTGGTACTGCATTAATGGGCGGAGCACCTTAAGCGTGTTTGTTTTGACTTCTTCGATATATATATATAAAAATATATTTTATAAAATATTAAAAACTAAAATGGTTTACCCTTTGCATTGAGTTAGTTATTTGTTTTTATCGGATTATAGACTAAAATTTGGAAATTTAATATAACACCTTCGACCCGGCGTTACATTTGATCATCAAAATGACCGTGTAAAGCCATTCTTTTGTTTGAGTTGGATTGTTTGAAAATCACTATTTTATTTTTAGGAAAAACATTCATTAACCAAACCAACTTTACTTAGCAATTCAATTACAACATTATTAATGAGAAATTTTGAGAAAAATGGTTAAGTTTTAAAAAACTTATTAAAACTTTAAGTATTTTGCAAAGCAAGGGAAAACAATAATAAGAATAATAGTTTTCTAAACCAATTAGCATGTAATTATCAGAGTATTAACTAAGTATCATGCTTAAAATAAAAAGCTAAACAATCCCAACCTAAGATATAAAAGCAAGAAATAATTAATAATTACAACTCCAAAAATAATTTAGGAAAACTTTAATGGAAACTTTAAAATAATAAAAAAAATGAGCTACTAGTCCAAGCGCTCATTCGATGCCATTTCACGTCCTAGTTTTTTGTGTTACCTGAGAGGTAAGAAAAAATGAGAGTGAGCTTATAACAACTCATTGTGAGTCTAATTTTTAAATCACTACACATAATTGTGCAACAGTAAAACATCCAACTTGTAGCATCTGAGCAAATTAAGCATAATGAAAGGAACATTCATTAACCAGTGTATGTACAGATTAGGTTCATGATGCAATGCAATTACTGACTTTCGGTGACATTGCCGCCTACTTCGTGCAGTACTGACTTTCGGTGTGGACTTAAATTGTCACTTTCTCCTACAAAACTTCTCTGTCCTCCATACCCGATTTCATGTAATTGTACACAAAAATTCAGCATGTCATGCTATTTACCAATCAATAATCGATTTCTATGCTTATCAAACACATTTACCTTTCAATACGGTGTATGAATTTTCATACTAACAATCATTAGCATGTATTTATGCAATTAATTCATATCAATTTCACATATGCAATTACTTTATGCAATAATTTCACATATACAATTTTTTCATGCGAATTAACATGGGGATATTAACATGCTTAGTTCGGTTAACACATACATAACAGGTTCATATATATGTAGGGTTCGCACATATAGGGTTCGCATAATATATACTAAGAGATCAGATACTAAATCATATAAGGGTTTGCATATGGGTTCGCATTTAGAGTTCGCACATATAAGGTTTGCGCATACAGAGTTCGCACATATAAGGTTCACGCATATAGCTTTCGCACATGGGGGTTCACATATAGTTCACAAATATGTGGGGTTCGCATACATATGACTCGCATATATGGGGATTCACATACATAGGGGTTCGCCTATATGGGGGTTCGCCTATATGTGAGGCTCGCATACATGGGGGTTCACATATATGTGGGGTTCGCGTGGGGTTTCACATATGTGGGTTCACATGTATATTCCTCCTATGGGTTTGCACGTTAGGGTTCGCACAACAAATTACCATAATTTCTATTACTTCAATTGATACACAATGATTTAAGTTTCGATCCCACACTTGATTTGAAGACACAAAAACCTTAATCGGATGAGAGGTTCAACAATCTACTAGGAGGAGAGGGATGATTTTGAAAACCTTGAAATCTTTTGATTGAAAATTGACTCGGCAATAGAGAAGAGAAAAATGAACTTTGAGAGTTTTTCTTGAAAAATTCTCGATATAAAAAATCTAAGTTTTAAAAATATTTTCTATTTGTAAAGTTATTTTCCCTATTTGAAATAGGTTTTATGATTTCATTTAGGATTAGGATTAATTTAAATTAAGGATTAAATTAAAAATAAACAATTTTGGGCTGGTATTTTTTGAAAATTCGGCACTTTTATGAGGTAAAAATAAGAAAATAAAATATTTTGACTAAAAGGTGCACGGGTTTTAAACTTGGGACCTATGGGTAAGTTAAGACTTTACTATTGAATCAAATCAACAAACTTATTCTTGTTAATTCCTTAACAAAAATAATTTTTAAGGCATTCTAAATTCTCCTACTCTATGCTTTAAATAAATAAAAATCTAAATTTAATTCCTATTTCTTCTAGGCCTAATTTTAGTATGTGACAATTAAAATATACTTTACGCAAGATTTTCAGAACAGAATCGGTTATCAAACTGGTCAGGCCACTATTTCGTATGGTTTAATTGAATAAATCCTTAAAAAGAAAAATGTTTAAAAAAATTAAAAACTCTTGTTTTTAGTTTGGTTTAACCTGTCTGTACTGGTTTGTAGGTCAATTGGTTTGATACCTCTTTCCGAACCAGATTGATACTGTGACAGGTTCAGTATGGTTCAAGCAACCATGACTCTAAGTCTCTGCAGTTCGTAAATTTGAAATTTAGTCCTCCTACTTTTATTTTCAAGAATTTAATCCCTCAACCTTTTGGATTTATAAATCTACTTTCAAATTATATATAACCACGAAACATTTTAATTGAAAAGTTAACGATATTAACTATTTGAACTAATTAATTACATTATAAAAATATTAAACTAATTAATAACATTATAAAAATATAGAGACCAAATTATGTTAGAAATGGAAGTATAATGATTAAATCTCAAAGTTAAGCATATTAAAAATACCAATATTGAATTAACCATTTTTATAATAATAAAAAAAAGAAGAAGAAGAAGAAGCATAGTAGGTGTGTGCCATGTGCATGACAAAGAACCTTTGAATCTTACTTTAATATATAAGTATAGACATCACCGGTTTGAACCTTACTTTAATATATAAGTATAAATATCACCGGTCAAGTAAAACTTAATGGGTTGAAAATATCAACCAAATATTTATTTAAAAAAATTATGATGATGTTAAAGTCTTTTTAATATCTTAAAACATGTTTTTCGTTTAAAAAAAAGTAAATAAAAAACCTAAAAATAGCATTTAAAAAAAAAAAGGTGATTTGAACAAATTCTGGTCATCAAGTTTGTTTGTTTGGGTTTTTTTTCCACAAGGGGTTGACTAGGGGTTGACTTGAAAAGCCGAAAATAGAGAATGTGTGGAATTTGTATAATTCTATATTCAGCCCAACTTTAATAGACAACTTAGGCCCACTCCTTCGTCAAAGTCTCCTCTTCATAGTTCAAATACGTTTGGGAGGTGGAAGCAATATGGTCTTTGGTCTAGTATTAGAATTTCTAATGACTTGTATGTTGAATATTTTGTGAATGTTCCCTTCTACCCTAGTAAAAAAAAAAGGGTTTTAAATAGGGTAAAATATTTTTTAGAGCTTGAACTTGACAATTATTTCTCACGCGAGGTATTAATTTTTTGGTCTAAATTAGTTCCTGATATTTCTTTAGAAACCCTAAAGTACAGACCCGATGTGAGAATAATTTTTAAGTTCAAGTCCAAATACGAGAACAGTTGTCAAGTTGAATGATTAACTTGGGCAATAAAGGTTCAAGTTTTAATATGGGAAAAATTACCTAATTTAGGCCCCAATACGGGAACAATTATCAAGTTCAGTGATTAATTTAGACAAAACAAAAGTTTAAACCCTAATGTTGAAGTTGTCACCAAATTTATGGCCCAAATAGTTATTTAGAAGGGATTAAATTAGTAGTGAGATTAATGTCAATTAAAATTTTGAGTAAATTTTTTTTTTTGTTTCACTTGTGATTCAATCCACAAAATATCTTTTACATGTTGCACTAGACATTCTCAAATTATAACTCTCATTTTAAATTGGTCCCTAAACTTTAGGTGTTTAAACTATATCTCCAAGTTATAAATGTTATATCAATCATGTCCTTCCATTGCTGAAACCGTTAATTTAACCATTAAATAACACGTAAAACCTTATG
The DNA here is from genome assembly GCF_007990345.1 of Gossypium hirsutum. Lineage (NCBI taxonomy): Eukaryota > Viridiplantae > Streptophyta > Magnoliopsida > Malvales > Malvaceae > Gossypium > Gossypium hirsutum. The sequence continues at coordinate 3,453,534 of NC_053447.1, read as the reverse complement.
TGATACAATTTAAAATAAAAATTAAAAAAATATATAAAATATTAAAATATAACTTTTAAATTTAAAAACTATAAATAAAGTAAACCAAAAAAAAAACAAGAACGAATGATAATTTCTGAAAAACCTTCGAAAACCTTATAATCAAGATTTTTAAAAAATAATAATTTAAGGCGTCAAAACTAATGAGCACAAATAAAAATTTGAGTAAAGAGTAATCTGCAGCCAATCTAGAAATAATGTAGTGATATAGGCTTTTCAAAATCCAACTCCCTTTCATTCGAGAAATTTGTTTTTATTTTCAGAAACTAATTTCAATTATTTATATTTTTGAAAACTGGAAAAGATTAAAAGTTTATTTTTCGAAAATAAAAATATTAAAACAAGTTTGGTACCTATTTTTCATAATAGAAATATGAGAAATATTAAAATTAAAGATGTAATATTAAAAAGTGTTTAATTCAAGATCATTTCACTGCTTAAATTTAAATTAAAGATCCATTGTTTTTAGCATTTCTAATTATATAAAAGTTTCTAATGAAAATAACTTATTTTTCCCTAAATTTCACGTATTTTTATTTTTCAAAAAACCGTAAATAAAAATATTATCTATTTTATTGGTTTTGCCCCCTCTTTCATTGGTTGCAGTCGTTGTAAATCCGTCTCTATACAACCCATTGTGGACGATGGATATGACAAACAATTTGCCGACAGCCCTGTGATTTTTGGTCGACTGATTAATCTTCAATCTACCGTCATAATGCCAATACATTCTGTTGGCTCTTTCAAGGCAAGTTTAAGCATTGCTATGCCACCGTAGCATTTACAACTTATAAGAGGTAAACTCGAACAATAATATTGATATGTACATTCTGTATAAAAATCTAACTGCATGGTTTAATCTCTCTACTTCGCATGTAGGCTAAAAATTGTGATGGTAACTCTGCTAGAAGTTCTTGAACAACAGAAGGCCCGTCTGCAAAGAGAAAATCAATTGTTATATAATCCCAAATACGAAACATTTCCGAAATATCGGAGTGAGTAGATGACTTACTTTGTACATCTCTAAATGGAACAAATTGAACGATATCACGGGAAGCAACACGTCCAGTCGAACTTTCTAGTCTTTCCCCCTTGTCTGCATCCAAAATCTGTAAACGAGACCTGGTTAGCATTCTCCCTCTAATGGATATAAATGGGGGGATATAAAATAACAAGTACCTCCATTTCTTTGAAGTCGGCTCCTCCAACACCAACTATGAGAATCGACAATGGGAGATCCGATGCTTTTACAAGGGCATCTTTGGTTTCTTGGAGATCAGTTATTACCCCATCCTAGAGCAATATTAACCATCAGAAGCAGTGGCAAAATTAGCAACCTTTTTCCAGTCAAGAATACAAGATCACATCCCAAATGTTTATATGAACTTCCTCCAGCTGCTAGGGAAAGCCAGCCCTTTTTTTTTTCTATATCTTACCGTGATTATCAACAAAACAAAGTATTTTTTAGCATCATTGGCCAGGGATTGGCTGGCAATCATAGCAGCTCTATTAATCACATGCCCAAACAGTGTTGGCCCTGCAAGAGACACGTTAAAAAGGGCACTGGTGTAGGCCATCATAATTCCTCGAATTCCTTCAACCTGGAGACAACGGTACTTTGTTAATATTGAGGAACAGAGAGCACAAGAGATGAGTGTACAAGATACAGAAAATAGATTGATGCTAGCAACAGCTTACCTCACAGTAGTTACTGCTTCCATTCAAGTTGAAACAGTGAGAAACTGGACCATCAATGGGCCGTGCTCCGAATCCCCAAGCTGGAAAGCGCTTGTCTGCATCATAAAACTGCAATACCTCTCCTACCTCATAGATTGCCTGGTTTAAAGATGCGCAACATTTTCTTAGGTACATGAAGAAAAGAAAGAAAAGTGAACTAGTGAAGGGATCCATATCTTACTTTCTGGTATGCATTCAGCCGTCCTGATGGATCAATGTAATGCAAGGAATCAGGGAGCCGGGGATTTCCGTTTGAAGCTGATAGACCAGAAATAAGAATTAAAAAAAAAAAAAGTACGAATGTATTATGGTACTTCTGCTGAACTGGGACATGCAGCCTGAAGCTTTCCACATGCAGCCATATCACACTTCAACTAGTTTCAGATTTATTAAAGTAAATCCTACAGTCTTAAGATGCAGAACTGCAGCATCATTCAAACCTAAGACCTATATACTTACAGCATGTTTTAGGTGATTCACCCTAAAAAAATTGTTAAGCTAGGGGGAAATGGAAACAGAGAGAAGCAAGAAGGGATAATAGCAGAAGTGTCCTTAAAAACTATTTGTTTAATTCACTAAACTATCTTCATCCAAAAAGTTCACTGTAGTTCAGATTTTATGTTCATATTTAACTTCATTAAAGATGTGGCATGTTCTGTTGTTAAACATAATAGGAAAAGACAGAAAAAGAGACATGCTTAAGTTGACATAAAGGATTGCAACCGGCAGAATTTTAATGGGTCAAATGTCCATTATAAGAGTAAACAGGAAAGTACCAGTGAAATCAATAGCAACCATAAAGTTAAGTTCAAAACCCGCAGCTAGGTAATCCAGGAAGGTATATTGGACTGTCTCAGAATATTTTTCCACAAAAAGCTTGCTTCTTAAAGCCTACATCATGATTAGCAAATTAGTAAAATAAAGCTGAAAAGAAAGTTCACCATGCAATTACTTTCAGTTGAAATAGTTAAACCTTGTTCTGGTTATCATGCCCAACCGGAGTTGGCAAAAATAAATTTTCTCCTTCCCTTCCAGTATGAAGCTTTTCCAAATCTGCTAATGACTTCTGGACTTTTCTGATAAACCACCCCCCCCCCCAAAAAAAAAAAAAGAAGCTACATCAGCAGGTGTCTAAAAGAAAAGAAACATAAGAAAGTAAGATCTACAATTACCCAATCAGATCGTGTTTGCCATTGCTGTTGAAGTTAAAGCACTCTATCACTAATGGACTATCCTGCAAGTTCATTTTGAAAATGACAATTCAGAAAATAAGCAAGAAACAGAAACAGTGGAGGCTAGCTTATAGACAAATGCCTAACATCAATGATGAAACCATCTACACATGTTAAGCAAAAACCTGCATATTTATATAGCTGTTAAGCAATAACCAATTCCATGGTTAAAGATCTCTGAATTTTGAGCAAGATCAGGATTACAAACAAGAAGAATAAACAATTTGATGGGAAAAAAATGGTTGTTTCCAATAAGGCATGTCTGGGCACGATCAAACTTGCACTGCTATGTAAGAAATTAAAGAAATAGTAGATCATTGTTAAAAAGTATAAATAAGAACTTGCTATACCTTGCTTCCTACTTGTTGAATATTTAAAAATACCGGCTTCCATGTTGGGTTGAGATCATTCTTTGAGACTTCAGTTTTACAGACAGGAATAGACATACCACTCTCAACGACTTTTGATATTACCAAAAAAGGATCCTGCAAGACAAGTCCAAAAGTAAACCAAAAGAAAACTAATATTCCTGATCAAATTCGAGAGAGAAACTGAAATTAGCAATGCCTACGCTTTTTGAGAAGAGATCCTTAGATTCCAAATTTAAACACTTCAACGTCATCTCTGCTGTAGTCTTTGAGCTAAAACATTCTTCAGCATGCACAGTAAACTTTCCTCGGTGTTGGGAATGAGTTGATGGGACAGATTCCTCCCTTTGTACAAGATCCAAGGTTAATGACCTGTTTGGTTTGCTTACAATCTGTAAGATGTAAAGATTATTTGATGATTAACTATATTGAAAATTGTAAAGTAAATGAAATTAAGCATAAGCTGCAAAACAGCAAGCGAAGAACATTTTATTTTATTTTAAACCCCAGTGTGTTCAACTAAAGTAAGGCATTCCATTATATTAGAACTTTGTATTCAAATACCCTGGTTAACAGGGACAGGCACTAGATAAGGAAAGACAACTAAGAAGATACTTGTCTATACCTCTGACAATGCACAACTTGCTTCACCTAGAGATTGCTGCTCCTCCAGCTTAAGCATCTGTGAAGGAGTGAAAGTTATCAACCAAAAATTTCATGCTTGTATGCTCTATTAGGAGGGTAACATTAGGAGAAATGTTGTAAATTGGGTTCGTTAACAAAGTCAAATCATATTTCCAAATAAAAGAAATGTAAATACGTACGGTAAAAAACTACTTCAGAGAAAACAAATCCCAAACAACTAGAACAAATACAATATATATCCATCAAGTTTATCATTTTCTAAACTAAACTGTTTAAGGAGGCAGAGTGAAGAGGAAGAACAAGAAAAGGTAGCATTAATCAAATATACCTTTACTTCGACATTATGAAACTGAGTGTCAACATCAAAGACACGAAACCTGAGATAATGGAAAATCAAACAAGTTCAATTACAGTGAAACAAATCAAATAATCATTTTGCTGAACCCAAAAATATGATTTGAAGAATAGAACTTACAGCAATATTTGGACAATCTCAAATTGATAAGTAATTGTATACTTTGTTATCCATGTAGGATTCAATGAATTCAGAACTACTTCAGTACGAAATACTTCTGTAAATGCTCCATCTCTTTCTTGAATATAAACCACCACCATCGGATCACTCTAAAGCAAACAAAACTTATGAGATATCAGGCTAAGTTTTCTGCAAACAAAATACAATTCTTGTGACCAAAGAATAAAGCATGAGAGTGAAGTACATAAATATTATTAGTTAATACAAAAACTGCAAATGAAAATGTTGTGAGAGGCCAACTAAGCATTCAACCAAAGCTAAGCAGAGACTTACTTTTGATGCATGTTAGATTTACCAATCTGTCCATATCAAGTTGTTACCTAAAGATTCAATCAAGATAATGGCTGTATCCATAGAGTTAGTGTCATGATCCTTGGATTCATCAAGCTCATATTGCTTGGTCATTTAGGCTATGGGGTTAATGAAGGAGTTCTTTAAGTATTTAGCAATATGAGTGCCTTGCACATTTTATCCTTGAAACTTAGGATGATCCATAACTTTTAGTCGACACTACTACTCTGACAGCTAACCACACAAGAACACACCACACCCTTCTTCGGTGCATGATGAGCTAGCATCTTTTCATTGGTTGCGTTAAATGCACCATTTAATTCTAACCTATCTATATGGCATCTAAGTTTAGGTTTAGCGACAGACTTTCTCCATATAATGAGACTTCTTGCCTTCAACTCCCCACTTCCCACTCCTCGAACCTTATTTCCTAATTCCACTTATTCAAACGCATCATTAAGTCAGCGCACACCCTCCAAAAATTCTAATACCAGCTATCAACTAATACAACATCATCGTGTTGCCCCTTAAGCTTAGAATTAAGAACTTTTTTTCCAAAAAAATTTACTGACTTTTTCTTTTCACATAATGTTAATTTCAACAACACGGTCAAATATGGTACAGCAAAATTAAGGCACTGGATTTCTTAACTACATCATTGCTTGTAGAGCTAGCGTCAGTTTTGCAGTTCATTCATACACTTACATACCTTGGAGAACACATCCCGGTCTCGCAAATTCGTAGCAGAAAACGATAACTGCAAAACATTGCGCAGAATCGTCAATGAACAGCAGAGAGTTCACAAAGAAGATGATGATGAAGAAGAAAAGCTCAAAATTTAGAGAAAATGAATCAGAAACCAGCTTATCTATTCAACACTATCAAAATCAAGAACTCCAAATTTAAATACTAAAATACCCAAAATTTCTACTCGGTAAATCAATTAGCCAATCATCTACTCGGTAACAAAGTAGATTCGACCTTTTATTCTAAGCAAAAACTAGGCACTCTACTCATTATCACAGAAGTAACTGAAAAAAAAAAGAAAGAAAGAAAAAAGGACCTCGATCTGAGAGAAGATGCCGTGTATGCCATGAGACTTGAAATACCAATCAGCAGCGTCGTTTTGGTTGCTAGTGGAAGTCGACGGGGCGGTGCCACCAATAGCCGTCATCCCGCCGCCAACGTCCGAGCAGCAATTTCCCATCGCTAACTATACTCAGTAGCTCTGTTTTCTCAACCCGATAAATGATGCCTATGCATGAACCCAAAAAAGAAAAAAAATATAGTGGAAAAAAAGAAGAAAATAATTCAAAAGTGAAAAAGAGAGAGAGTGGGGGTGAACTGGTTTTTTTTTTATAAATTGGAAATTAAAAATTATGGAGACAAAGTAAAATACTTAGCTTCTTTCAAGCTCTTAGACAATGTCTGGAAATGGGCAAATAGCCCACATTCTTTCTTTTTCCAAAATAAACAGAAAACGCGTTTTAGGTTAGATATACCTATAGAGGCCACTTTATTTTCATATTTTATGTTATATACATAACTATATAATTTTTTTTTAACTTGAAGAAAAAAAATTTGTGATTTCAAATCACTTCAAAAGTTCAAGGTAGGTCAATATGTGGCAAAGTTTAATTGCCCCTTAAAAGCAACAACGTGTTTATTAGTCATTACTATGAGTTATCAGTAAATTTATGCTAAATTAATTAAATATGTTAATTGATTATATAGGTTAATTTTTTTAGAGAGAATGTGAAAACGCGTTCAATTGAGTGAATTTTCTGCTAACATGTGTTAGACGCGTTTTCTATGAAATTTTCAAAAAATCACATCGTCTCTAAAAATAATGTATTTCTAAAAAAAATTTTAAAAATCCGACCGATTCAACTAATTAACAAATTCTCTTAACTACTTTAGCCTAAGATTTAAATATAAAATTATTTATTGCGAATACGAAATGCAATTTAGTAAATAAGTTGATATGAAAAATACATGCAAAATAGAAGATAAAATAGCTTAAAAGAAGAAAATAGTATAAAATGGTTAAAGAATCAACCTCGTAAGCAATGAATCAATGAGTTTGGTTAAAGAATTGGATTGGAATTTCCTTGATATCAAAGCATCCAAAGGACAACTTCTTTTTTTAAAAGAAAGGTTCTTGACAGCTTATAATAAGTACATGGACACGCTGTCCTGTGTTTAGCATTTTTTTTTAATTAATATCTACACAAAGCTCGTAAGTTGATCCCTTCAACGTAAGATATGATTGAATATCATAAATGGGCCTTTCAATTTTATCAAATTATGTATTTCATGTTTAAAGTAAATTATTTAGTTTAGTTAACAAATTTCAATAGTTAAATATATAGTAATATAAGCAGTATTTGATATCGACATAATAGAGATATTTGATCGACTGTGTAATTATATTAATAAAAATCTTAATTTTACATGATTCCTATATAATTTAGAAGTCAGCATTGATGGCATTCATGGTAATGATGCGGCCTGCAGGGGGGAAAGGTGGCACAACTGCTCCAGAGTGCTTACCCCACCATTTTTCATCAAGTCAATCCCACCCATAAGAGGGGAAAATATGTTGTGGGGAGCAGTAAATGGTCTATAGTTGGAGTTTTGAATTTTTAATATGTTTATATTTTATATTGTTTTCTTTTATTTATGTTAGATTTAATTATTGAAACCAAATTTGCAAATATTTTAAGGGTTAAAGCAATTAAAATGTGTATTATAATTCAGATTTTTCATCTCATAAGTATTTAATTGTATAAAAAAACCTCATGAATATTTTAATATTTCCAACTTTAACATGTAAAAACATAATTTGATGATAAAAATGTTTTATTATATCCAGATAACTAATATAATTTATTAAAGTATTATCTGCATAAAATGTAATTTAAAATTATAAATTGACACTCAAATCAATACAAAACAAATAGATGATTAAACTGTCAAAATAATTAAATTAAAAACGTAATCTTTAAAGTTAAATCATGTGGGTTTTTCATGGTGGTGAGTAAGGAATCAGTTTTTTGGATTGAAGAACATGCCATAAATGAAGGTCTAAGCATGGCACGGGAGAAAAGATTCAGGGCAAGTAGAACTAGAGTGTGATAATGCACTTTTAGTGGAGACTCTGCTAGTTGGTGGAGATAATTTTAGTAAGTTGGTTGAATTACGTTTAACTAGTTGCCTTCTCAAACGAAACTGGAGAATAAAAATTCACCATATTTAAATGTCGCAAAATATGACTGCTGATCAAATAACTAAGTACGCAATGTGTTATTCATGGAAATCGCTTAATTATTATTTTTGTCTACCTAAAAAAGTAAAATTTTACTTATCTAAATTAAATACTTTTTAAGTATAAACAATTTGTTAAGATATAAATCAAAACAAATGAATAATTTCTTATTAAGACCTATCAATTAATGCCCATAAAGATATTTGGGTAAGCTAAAAAGTGTAAGTTTACATGCATATTATTTCAATCAGGTGATTTAAATAATTAATTAAATATGAAATATAAATTCATATTTTAAAAAATTTTAAAAATGTAAAATGCAAGACTAACATAATTAAAATTTTAAACAGAGAGGAGAAATAATTAAACATAATTTTCCAAATGTATGATTTGAATTTTCATAATTTTTTCCATCAAACCCTTGAAAATTTAAAGATTCGTCAAGGATTATTTATATACATATAAAATAAAAATAATTTAAACAAAATCAATTGAAATCCTAAAATAAATTGAAATTAAAGCCATGTTTGATAGAGTGATAAAAAATTTCCAACTCAAAATTCATATTTTTGACAATTTAATTTTTTAAACATGTTCGATAACCCACGGATGAAAGTTGTTAGATAATTTTTTTCTTATAAAAACAAGTGTGAAATTTTTTAAGTAGATAAGAACCTACTCACCACTTAATAGAGAATAAATTTCATTCTTTTTTTATTTTATTGTATTTCATTTAAAATTATATTACGCATTTAATTTTAATTAATATACCAAACAATATAATTATAGTTCAATTAAAATCAAATTAACAGATTGAATTGGTCTAATTCGGTTAATTGATTAGTGGCTGAATTTAGCTCGGTTGTAGGTTGGTTAATGATTTTTTGAAATTTCAGTTATCATTTAATTCGGTTCAAAATCAGGAAAATAACCAAATTAACCAATTAATCAAAATAAATAATAGATATTATATATAAAATTTAACTTCTTGTTTGGCTGTTAACTTTTAAGATTTATGTAGTGTTTTTAATGTCTTATTTGTTGTTTCCACATCTATTTAAAGTTTTTTGAACTTTGAAAAAAATATAAAAAATATAAATTTTAATTAATTCAGTTAATCAGCCAAATTAAATAAAATATTTTAGTTAATTTAATGTATAAATTTTTTATATTTCAAATAATTCAATTAATGATAAATCGGTTCAAGCATTAACCGAACCGTCCGATTGGACACCCCTATTAAACATGAATCTACATCTGAATGCAACAAAGAAAGCCCAATAACATATTTCGCTAAAGCCCATATTTTCGGGGTTTTCTCGGCTCGTGTTTTCGGACTCATATAGTGGAAATGCCCATGGGTCTCATAATGTCCCAAATCAAACCTTTTAGTTAGTGGGTTTAACTGAAACATTTATATAGAGGATATGCATTTCACAACTTCATTTATTGCCTCCAACTATTATTTTATACCATATTGAGAGGGTCGAAGGTAGAATTTAAATTCGTGTCAAATAGATATTTGATAAGAACTTTGACCACCGTTTCATATAAGTTAAGACTTCATTAATATTTTTATTATTTCCCTTTTAACTCGTATCACATGTAGTGCTGATTTATCATGGGTTAACTTTCAATGCATTAATTTATATTCAAATAAAAATATATATGAAAAAAATTAAAATTAAATGTATTAATGTCTAAGATTTCATGGGCTCAGATTTAAGGAAGTAAGCACAGGTTGAAGTCTAGACAAGTACAAATATCTAAGGGTTATTAAACATAGGACACAAAGCATATAAATTCCCATGCACATCAAAGTGAAGTTTGCACAAACCTTGTTACTCTAGAACATTGTTATATATTATCTTCCATTTGCAACTTTAGTAACTTAATCATCCAAGGATATTTCGAGGATTAAATCTCGAAGCCTTTTTATTCAATTTTTTTCGCAGATCACCAACTATTTACTCATTTCAACCTCTCTTTCAAAATGGACATCAACATAATGAATTTAGTTTTAACTTCTTCTTCTTCTTTTTTGTTGATATATCATTATTTGATTCACAAACGATGCATAGAATTATATACAATGTCAATGCATCAAAAATAAAATCGTTCCGACTGGATTGTAAGGTCCCGATCCCTCTCTCTATCTTTTCAAATAATAAAAAATAGTACTCCATTAATTTTCTTTTTTCATCCCTTTATCAAAGTGAGAAAGAAAAAGGGTAAGGCAGAAGGCAAGGCAAATAATATAGGAATGTGTAGGTTGATAGGGGGGAAAGTATCACCAATTGAGCCATATCAAGCGAATTGGTATGCACGAGAGTGGCTCTTAAGGGTGATGGGGATAGGAGAGTGTGGACCAATTGGTCATGTTATTATAATAATAATACCATGGCTACAATTTCTTTTATTTCTCCTTTGTAAGGAAAGATAGGGGTGGTCCAATATTTTCTACCAAACATTATGTTTGCTTTTAATAATAACAAACATGAATGAAACTTTCATGCTCCATGGTATACCTTTGTTTGATAAAGTTAGTGGGTCAATTGACTCCAAAATCCGCTTCTTTTTGGCCCATTGGAAAATCCCTAATGCATTTAAATTAGTTATTTCACTTCAAAACTAGCAATATATTAGAAATTGTGAAACTCAATTCGGTGTATATATATATATTTAAAAACAATTAATTTTAAGTGAAAAATTATATATAATTTACTCATATGTTTTAAAATTTTTTCAATTAACCCAGTACTCGAGTAAATTGCGACAATAATTTTTTTTACAAGAGTAGAACTGTCATACCAAATCAATTAAATTCCTTCATTAAATTATTATTTTACATTTTATTATGTTAAAGACTAATAAGTTCTATTGATAGATTAATAATATTTCATATTCTATTGAGGATGAAATTTAAAATTATTTGGAAATTATATTAGAATTCGAGAATATCATTTTAAATGGTTTTCTTTTAAAAAGCCACATACCATACTTAGAAATCCAAGAGATTGAATATATTTTATTACACAAAAAATTTCGGACCAAAAATGGTTGGAGTACATATTTTTGATGAATAAATTTAATAATAAGGATATTTTGAGCAGTGATTGGTCCCCATTTAATAAAGGGAGAGGACTACACGCCATGCGTCGTAGAAAGTAAAAGCCCATCGTAAAGTAAAAAAAAAAAGAAAAATCGAGACGACTTGTAACAAACACAATTGTTAATATCTATAAAAAGGGGAAAAAAAGAAAAAAAGAAAAAGAAAAGTCTTTATATAGTGAAAGTTATATGAGTCTTTATAAAAGTCCCATCCAACTGGATCCTGATATGTCAGTAGAAAAAGCGCTTAGTTAAACGCACTTTCATATTCTCTCTTTAAAATCAACCTATTTATCTAATTAAAAAAATATTGGTATACATGGCATGTTTAGCCCTTCATAATTCCCAAATGATTTTTTTTTTGAACATTCAAAATAGAGTAAGATAATAGGGAGAACATAATTATTTTTTTTATGCCAACTCCTATCATTTCGTGAGGAAAAATAAACATACATATATAGTTTGATAACTTAAAAATTCATAATTTATAAGTTAATATAATGATGAATTTATATTTTAATCTTAAAAAAATGTTTAAGAAGCGTTTTGAAGGTGATAGAAATTGGTGTTGTTGAGAGAAATATGTATAAATATAACACCCCGTCATTTGACTCAATCGTCAGGTTTGAACTATAAAGTGTGACATTCGTTGTTAGAGCAAGTACAAGAAAAAATATTTAATTCAATGTCATTATATATTTAAATACAAGTAAATCATGTGTATTAATTAATACATAATCATTTTCGAACTTTGTACGAATTTACGAAAACTCTTTTACTAACCAAGGATCGGTATGAATCAATTTGTAAAAATTATAAAGTTTCAAATTGACACCGTGATTTTATAGATTGTCTCGTCACGACGTGACTCTCTAACTAGGGTTTGTCCTGATTTATAGCTACGTATGTTTTGTCTATGGGAAAGACATTGTGATTGTGGGTGAAACTATTTGGATCATAGAGTTCATGTACGTGAACGTGATGGAAAATTTGAGGAAAGGGGACTTCACATTATGTAAGAGATTGAATTAACAATTCAACCCTAGCAGAAGAGATTGAGCCCTGTACATGCCTGACTCCTCGTCTTTCTTACGGATTTTGCTTCTTCTTTTCTTCATTTATAAAAGAAAAAAAGAAAGTTTATTGTTGATTTCCAAACAAGATTTCCCTAAATAGTTAAGTTTTTATTGTCCAAAATACGATCAACAATATCTCTCCAAAGACTGCTTCCATTATCGATAAGGTTCCATGAAATTCTGTCTCCTTGACGACCACCCTTTTTCTCTAAAGAGATTACTTCAACCACAAGAAATTCATACGTACACTCTCTATTTGTAATCAATTACAAGTTGCATGGTACAACTATATATCACCCAATCATGATTTCTTCCTCTGCCTAATATCGAGATCTTAGATTTTTAAGTTTCAAATTTTGTATTATATCATGCCTAAAGTTTTTCTTGAATTCACTTTGGATTTAAGTTTTGGTGAGTTTATCTTTTAGTCATTTAATTTTAAAAAGTTATAAAATGATCATTAAATTATTTAAAAATTTTCATTTAAGTTACAAGACTATTAAAATCATTGATATGTGATCTTATATGTTCGCATCGTTGCACCGATCAAAAAATTTCCTTCTCCTTCTATTATGCAATTAAGTTTTTTTTTCGGGGAATAGCTTTGAATGCACACGTTTACAAAGCAAAATTCAAATAAATTTTTTAGATCAACTTGGATCTAAGGCATATTCTTCTGTTCATCTATGGGTATTGATCCACTATACAGGTCGTCAAATCATCCATCAAAGCTCGCCAGTTGGATTTTTTTTATTAAATAAAACAAAGTTCAAATAGTTCAATAATTTAAATAAAATATTTTGAATAATTTAACTACCATTTTATAACTTTTTAAAAATTAAATGATAAGTTTACCCAATTTTTAATTAGATTATATTTATAAGTATATATTAAAGTACTCTAACATGAGTGGGTGAGTGTTAAAAAAAAGGTAGCAGACATCTACCGTATTTGATGATATTTTATAATTATACCGCATATGATTATTTTATAGCGCGAGGTTTCTCCCACCATGCTGTCAAGAGAGCATCATTAAAGTACTGGTAATCACATTTTTGGTAATTGTAAATACATTAGAAATAGGTTAAATTAAAGAGGCTCCCGAGAAAGAGATTGCTTTTGTCTTCACTGAGGGAGGCAATCTGCGATTACCCAAAGAAACTAATAATAAAAGAATCAAAAGCAGCGAGTATTTTAATGGGATAATTGTGCAACAGTGGAAGATTAATTATGGGGAATAAGAATATTTGAATAATGAATGGCACGTTATTGTCTTTGCTGGCAAAGACAGACACTTGACATGTTTGAGGGAACACCATCTTTTCCTTGATATTTATTCAATTAATTAGTGCTTTTGTACTTCTCGTATGAGCATTTCGAAGAATAGAATAAGAATTTTAGAATATGTTGGGTTTATGCTTTAGTAATTATAACATATTAAACAATAACTTTACTAAGGTGATGCATAGAAATCAGTAATGAGTTGGGTAAATGTATTTCACTGCCAATATAGCTCTAGGATTTTGCCTTTCCTTTTCCGATGTGGGATGCATTATGCCTACATCACAAATAGTCCACTCCACCCATTAGACAATCAAGAGTTGCTTTGATATACTAGTTATTCAAACCATTAAGTAGATAATAATCCCGTTGCATGTGCACCTTGCTCCTACTTGAATCACTAATCAATCTCTCAACATTTTTTAACTCCAAATCAATCCTTCCAAGTGAGGTATAAGTTGAGATCCGTTACTCAACTCTTCTTTTTATTCAAATATTTTTTTTCTCATCAACTTGAGTATCAAAGAGCGATTAAAATGTATACGTTGACGCGCCTAGAGTAAACATTCTCTTTACAAAGCTACAAAAAGCCTAACTTCAACCTAAAAATTCAATCTTCTTTTCATATAGTCCAACTCTATTCCAAAAGATTTAAATTGAATGGAGACGAATTTAAATGAAAATATTAATTAACATATTTTTAAGAATTTTTATTTTAAAAAAATTTACATAAACGTTCAACTTGTTGTGATGACTATTGTCAATCAAGAGGGCATCGATTGAACAAGAACTAAAAATTAATATTTGTGGTAAATGAATTTCTATGCCCGCAACTGTTTTTTAATTAGTATGTTTAAATTTTAGAATTGTCTTCGAAATTTGCCCATTAACCCATAAATAGAAGAAAAAAACAACATCAAATGTGACACAACTTATCCCAATCAAAGAGCACCTCCTTCTGCATTCCAAGTTTGGTTTAGAATATACCGAGCATCTCTTATGTCTAAGTCCATGTCGTTTTACGTTGTTGTTGAGAAATCCTAGCGAACGGCTCTTTGTCGTTTTGACTCATTCTTTGAAAACGACTTAACATTTTTCTTACAACCAAGTTGCCAACCCCATAAAATAAAAAAGAAAAAAGAAAAAGAATCCACACGTTGAAGTTTTTGTAATCCATTTTTGAATGCAAAAATAAGAATATGCTTATATTGACCAACGATATGTCATTGCATGCATTGATTTAATGGGTACTCGTTTTTTTATTAATTTAATATGTGATGATATTTATGAGACGCACATCATTTAGTGACATCAGTTCCAATTTTTACAACGATATAATTGAGAAAAATAATTACAAAGTTTAATTTAAGATGAATATTGTAGGACATGTAAAAAATAAAACTAAAAATAAAAATAAAGAAGAATACAAGACAGCAGGCACAACTGAATTTGTGGAAAGTGATTTATATTAAAATTTCGTGGGTGACTAATTAATTAATTAATAAGGCATTGTTTTTGATTGGTGGAATAAAATAAATTAAGTTCAGTTAAGACGAAAGAGTAGTCGTCCGTCCCCTTTTCCCTAACAAAAGTGTCCATTTCCAAAAGCTTTAATTAAAGTGTTATCAGATAAGGGGTGCCCAACTCCCCCTCCAAATGCCTTTAATTTCTTTCTTTATTAAAGTATTATCCTAAACCCAATGTTGATGTGCCACCCTCCCTTCCATGATTATCTCTTTAATTAACTCTTAATCAAAAGATTAGTCTCTTCTTTTCTCTCTGTCTCTCTGTCCCCCACTCCCTATACAATGTTTCCTCTCTTTTAAAAAAAAAAATTTATTCAGTAAATTACAATTATGTTCAAAATTAGGGTTTATATAAAATAAAAATAACGTGAATAACAGCTTTAATGACGTAATCTCGTAACAAGAATCAATCCGATCCTCCACTTAACAACAAGTCACGCAACCAGCGTGATAAGACGCAACCGATTCTTTAACTTATTTAAGGAATCGTCCAAAGCTATTTCTGGCATTTAATGGAGATACCCACGTGTCCCCTGAAACTGACATCCGTAACGCGTGGCATGCGAACATTGCTCCTCCGTCAGCTTCTTACAAACTTTAAACTGCATACAATTCCCATTTCAGATCCGCTATAACACATCCAAAATAGAAAAATGTAAAATCCAAAAACCGTAATCCAATCCGTTTTCAAGTCCATAACCGCTGTTGGCCCTACACGTGATGACGTGGCAATCAATCCTATTTTACAAACCGTAAAGACAATCATTGGAATATTAACATATTATTATTTTTATATTATCACGCGCATATTCAACAATAATTATATTATATTTATATAAAATTTAAAAGAAATAAATTAAAGGGGGTAAAAGAATAATGATGTCACTTATTGATGTTCTCGTGTATTCATTTGAGTGATACATGCAGAGGTAGGTGTGTCTCAGTGAAGAAAAGATTGCCTTTTAATTTAAACACACTGGGGGTGTTAGCATCAAAAGGGTGCCTACATCAAGCTAGCACCAATTTTTTTTTTTTAAGAATCAGTTTAATTGGTTTAAATATATAATATATGGGTTAAAAAGTAATAATGATAAGATTAGGGGAGGGAAAAGGTGTTTGGTCCATGAGTTAGGGGTCAAGGCGGAAGAGAAGAGGGGATTAAAGGATTGTCCAAAGATACTAAGCAAAGGGGGACAGTGGTAATGTGGGCCCCACTCTCTGATTACTGTAAACTTAATAGGAAACATTGTTGTGGGCCCCTTTCTCTGATTCGATACCCATTGCCATTCCCCTTCTTTTGCATTATTATTATTATTTACAACACGCACAAGGATAATATAAATACTTTAATATTGTAATTATCAGATTAATGATTGATTTAATCGTATCAATTTAATTAATTGAATTGAGAATATTTACACTAATTTCAGCTATTTAAAATTTTTTTTATTGAATTCAACTAATTTTTCGTTGATTCATTCTTCTATATTATACGTACTTTGGTCGTAAAATTGAATTGAACCATTAGTTTTAAGGGAGAGATTCACTTGAATAACGTACTGAGAGTGGTAAGTCCTGTTTTGGGTCTGCATGCCTGGCTCCCTGCTCTGCTACAGATACAGCTACCACATACACGTCCGGTCCAATTCACCGACGCTGATGTTTCACTCCACCTGACACAATTTTTTTATTTTTTATTTACCTATTTTTAGTTTTATCACATTTCTAAAAATCTTGACATATATTATACTTATTATTTGTTAAATAGTCCACAAGAAATTTATTGAAATAAATGCTTGGTGGTGAGGGGCAAGTCATAATTACACTTGCAGAGGTGAGATGTCCACATTCTTTTAACCATTTGAGTGGGCAAGGGTCATTTATGTAATTCCACACCATGGGTTAAAAAATTCGGAGCATGAGCTATTGACTTCGTCGGAAAAGGCAAACGTTCTGATTAGGTGTTCAGATCCAAGTGGGTGTGAATTTTTACTCCCAATTTTATATTGAATTTATGTTTTTAATGTTTGCGTTTAATATTACTCTTTTTTATTAACATTGGATCAAAGTTTCAAATTTAAATTCAACATGAAATTCAGATATCGAATATCTATATTATTATTTAAACTTTTGAATAGTTTAATGTTATGGGTTAATCGAGTAATAATTTAATTGATAGAAGATTAATATATATGAAATACGCGTTTAATAGATTCGTAAACAAGTTCTTTACTACTAAATAAAGAATCATTCTTAAGTAATTTTAAGCTCATCCACGTCATGTATATAGATAATGTGATTGATCAAATTGGTGTAACAAGTCAACTCATTATTTAATTTTCTATAAGTAGATTTTTAATATTGAATTTTTTTTACCACTGATAAAATTTTGACGTGCTATCCAATTTTATATTACTATTATAAACAATTTGAGCATATTTAATATTTTTAATACGATGTACTTGCCTATATAAATTTCCTATTATTTAGTTTCAAGACCTACATTTTAGCATTTATTGTTTTTTTCCTTACGAATGTGCCTAGAACTAGACAAAACTCCTTCTAAGTTTTTAAATAAGAGGATAAACGTATTTCAGCACATTTAAACTCACGTCCGCCTACCGATTGAGTCTTAGCGTGATTGGCATGTGCATTGTTGCCAATGTAGGAGGACGTGGGCTTGAGTGCGTTGAAGCGTGTTATCTTTCTATTTATAGGTTGGAGAAGGGTTATGAGTAGTTTTAAGTATTGTGTCAAAAAGAAAAGATGTGATCAGAACCTACAACGAGATCATTTAAAAACAAAACTCAACGTCCTCCTACACAGACAATAATAGCAATACTAACTGAGCTAATATATTCAATCGACTATTGTATGTTACTTTTAAATGCACACTTATATTTTAAATAGTGATTTTATACGCATTCACACGTGATGAATTTTCAGTATTTCCTTATTTATAGTGATCTGATTCTAATCATAAGGATATTTTAACCGATTTAATGAATATATTTTCTTATTTAATAAGAAATCCAATTTATTTCATTTACTTTTATGTATACTTAAATATCATTTTATTAATTTTTAATCAAAATGAAATAGTAATAAAAATTAGTAAATCCAGTCTCTCTTCATGGAATGTGTTTTATTTAATTTTACATTTTAATTAAACAAATTAAATAAAATAATGAAACATAATCGATACATTGCTAATAAATCTTATTTTGTAATAATATTATATTTCATGAACAAAACAACAATTAATTATGGAAAAAAGTGATATTAAAATAAATTGTTTTTCACATAGATAGTATTTTAGAAAATGTATATGCATCTTTCTTTTTACATTTCAAAATGATTTTTTCCAATAAAATTTTTTAAATTTATTTTCATAAACACAGCAAAAATTATTATTACTAGTATAGGGAGCGAGTGAAAAATCACAGTTTTACTTTAGTAAATTCAACATCGTTTCTTCCAAATTACTGTAATTGAACAACATTTTTTGTTTGTAAATAGTTTGTCGGACAAAGATTCCACCATTTGCTGCTTTAGACAATACACGTGCGTCACACATTGCGCTTACACGTGACTTGCCGTTCAATTTCTCGTTCGGTCTACTTAATTAACTGCTACTATTATCTTCACAAATAATAATAGTAACTATTATAAAATTTCGAACTTCTCGTGACAAATGTACAATGTTAATAAATGGCAATTTTTTTAAATCAAGAAATTAATCTCAATTAATTAAATTATGACACGTGAATATTAAAATTATATTCATAAAAAAAATAAGTATGATTTTTTAAAATGATAAAATAATGAGCTTGAAAGTTCTAGTATCTCGTGTGAGAGATATAAAACAATTTGTTTTGGAAAGTAAAATTATTTTAATAGTTGATTTCCAGTTGATTTATTACGCGAACTCATAATGTAATAATTAAATTTTTTATCATATATTTATACGTGTGAAAACCATATGTTTAAAAATTACAAATTTGGTGGAAGGATATATTTTATGTTAAAAGTTAATTTTTTAAAAAATCTACTTAAGAATTATTATAGCAGTGATAAATAATTTTAGATATTTTATTTAAAAACTATATAAAAATATGAAAAAAAAACTATCAAAATAATAATCATGTAAGTCTAGTGGCGGGATCAGAAAAATCTTTTTGAGGGGCCAAAATTAAATTGTATAAAATATAATCTTATTATTTTAATAGACTATATATTTATAATTTTTAAAAGATTAAATCAGAATTTTATTATTTTTGAGGGGCCAAAGTGTAATTTTACCAGTACAAATTTAAAATTTTATAAATTATAAAGGGCTTAACTGGAAAACTTTTCATTTTAGGGGGCCAGAGCCCCTGCCTGCCCCCCTTGGCTCTGCCATTGTGTAAGTCGATTTAGTGTTAGCTCGATTGGCATGTGCATTGTTGTCAATGCAGTAGAACGTGAGTTCAAGCCAGGGGCTAGCAGCCCTGACTCCCCTAAAATGGAAAGCTTTCTGTTTAGGCCCTTTAAACTTTTTAAAAATTTAAATTAGTAAAGGTAAAGTCGCACATTGCCCCCTCTAAATTGATAAAAATTTGATTTGATCCTTTAAAAACTATAAAGATGTAGACTATTAAAATAGTGAAATTATATTTTTACTATTGTAAAAATTATAATTTAATTTCACCCCCTAAAATTTTTTCCTAGCTTTGCCCCTGGTTCTAGTGTGTTAAAGCACACTATCCTCCTATTTATGGATTAGAACGTGGCTATAAGTAGTTTTAAGGATTGTGTCAAAAATATCTGATCAAAACTTATAGTAAAATTATTAAAAAAATAATAATAATGTAATAAAAATATATATTGCTCATAATATAATAATATAGATGAATAGCATCATTCATTACAACTTTGATGAATTAAGGGAGGATAGTCTTCAATCCAATAAGATTCAGACAAGGAGAATGGTTTGTTGATAACATTGACGATTGCGGTGTTGAAGCCCCAGCTATGTAGGCATCGTGGACCCTGGGATTTGTCAAAGTAGTTGCACCCAACACAAAAATATCATCATCATCATCTAGGATAATAGTATCAAGAGATCAAGTCAAAGGTAGCACCAAAATTAATTAAGGCAAAGGAAGTTTCCTGTTAATTCTACAAATTGATGCATTTGCAGTCTTCTTTGTCATGTCGACGATGTTGCTGTGGGAAAAAGCTCTTGTTTTTTTAACAAGGAAGCTCCATGGACATCATTCCCCTGATTCCTAATAGCCCAGATTATCATTACAAAAGTTTCCAGTGCTGCCAATAAATGGTCATTTATTACATGGATTTTTTATTAGAATGTAATTCAAGTATAAATAATATTGGGTAAATTATAGAAATAGTCACTTTTATTTGCCTTAGATTACATATTAGTCACTTATGTTTGAAATATTACGTTTTAATCACTTGCGTTATCGTTTTGTTACGAAGTGATCACTCTACCGTGAAGTTCCATTGCCTCTCTAACGGCGGTCCTGCGCGACAGTACAAATGGGTTTTAAGTGCTTACTTAGATGTCATACGTGACGGTCTAAATTAAATTTATTTATTTAAAAATCTAATTTTATCCTAGCAACTGGACACCCAAGTTGGCATTTAAACCCATTTGGACCGCTATGTAGGACTATCGTTAGGGAGGTAATGGAGTTTAATGGTAGAGTGACCACTTCGTAACAAAACGATAACGTAAGTGACTAAAACATAATATTTCAAACAAAAATGACTAAAATGCAATATGAGGGAAACAAAAATGACTATATTTATGGTTTACCCAAAAAATATTGGGAGAACGATACATTTTTATATGAAAAAAAATTAACTTAAGAGATTTCAAAATTGTCTCTGAAATATAACATATTCCTTAGATCTTAATTTTCCAAAAATGGAGATTACTTTTTAAGATAATAAAAATAGAAAGGATACATTTGAATAATTCAAAAATTATAGAGACTAGGACAGAATTAGACTAAAGTTAAAAAAAAAAAGGGTGATGAAGTAAATGATAGATAAGAAATGAAAAAAAGGTGATAAGATATCATGTGACTAATATTTGAAGGAGGGAGATATTTTGTACAAAAATCTCGTTCACAAGGTATGCACAGTGAGTGAAAAAGGCAAGAACGCAAAACTTTGCTAAGGTACACCGGATGGTGTTAAACTACGCACACTCAACCCTACCTGAAACCACAGTAGCCTTAGCTTTTTTTTTTTTTTTTTGCTATTATCTTTCTTAACCTATTTTCAGTTCACATCCATCCAAACCTGCCCGTTAATAGCACGACAAGCCCCATTTCCCCTCCCGTAAAAACAGACCAACCTTTTCCCACCCCCACTAACGTCAAGACAAACGCCGTTACTTGCCAACTATTGACGGAAACACAACGGAAAGCCGCCTTTATTTAATTAACCCCTTTTTAATAGAAAATTTTATTATATTTTAAATCTGCCTGCCCCTCCCCCTAGTACTATCTGGTCCCCTCGATTCCTACCTCCCCTGATAAGTCCACCGGGTGTATCCGGTACGACAACAGGTAATCGGACGGGTTAATGCCGGTTGACGGTTTTTCAGTGGGTTAAAATCTTACCTTGGTTTATATCATTCCCATTTTCCTTCCACGGTTCTGACTCACCCTTGGTTAAGTCTTCTCGACCCCTCATCCCGACACAGACAGACAGACACGAGTAAAAAAAAAAAAAACAACAAACAGAGAGAAAGATAGAGATAAGGGGGAAAACGTTTTTTTTATTTGGTGTTTACGAGCTCTGATTTTTCATCTGTTGCTTCTGCTGCAATTGATGTAAGGTGGAAGAGAAGAAGATAGAGAGGTTGTGGTGTGTTTGTTTGCAGAAGGGGAAGTGAAAACGACTTTTGATAGATTAAAAAAAGTGGATTTTGATTGACTGGATGCGTGAATCGAGAAGATTGTTGATAAAACTGTGAGAAGTATAGGTTTGGTGTTCTAATTTCGTTAGGTTTTCTCTGAAGTCTCAGAGAGATAGTTGATTTTCTGTGGAAAAAGGGAAGCTTTGGTTATTGATGTTTGAACCGCTGGTAGATTTGAGTGGGATTTTAGATTAGGGCTTTTTTAGTATAGATTTGAGGAGTTTGAGAGTGTAGCAGATGTGAGATCTGAGCTAAAAGATTTTTTTTTGAAGAAATGACTACGTCGGAGATATCGATAAAAGGAAATTGTGTCAACGGAAGAGGAGATAGTTTTTCTTCCGGTTATACCGAGCCACGAGATACTAGGAACGCCATGGAAGGGCAGAACGGTCATTCCGCTCGTACAGCTGCCGTCAGAGGTACAAACTTTAACCCCTTTTTCTTCTCACTTCCGTTTGTGGCTTTCCTTTCTCCATTATTGTTGATCTCGAGTTATCTATTTTTTCCTGTCGTTTTAATGTTTTTCTGGCTTCGTTTTGTATGTAGAAACCGTAGACCCCGAAAGGGCGCTGTATACGGAGCTATGGCATGCATGTGCTGGACCTCTGGTGACGGTCCCTCGCGAATTAGAGCGCGTGTTCTACTTTCCTCAAGGTCACATAGAACAGGTTTCGTTTCTACTTTCTCTCTCCCATTTTCTTCCTCCTCAAAGTCACATTGAGAAATTAACGTCCATTGCGGGTGAGTTTTTTAATTTGCTTTATTAACTTTGAGTCCCTGGTGCTTCAGGTTGAGGCGTCTACTCATCAGGTATCAGACCAGCAGATGCCGGTGTATGACCTTCCACCAAAGATCCTTTGTCGTGTGATTAACGTACAACTAAAGGTAACCTTGCTCCTCTATTATAGCGATTTTCCATTTTTTCCCGAGTTTTGTTTTACGAATGGGAAGAATAACTTTTTCTTGTCAATTCTATAGGCTGAACTGGATACTGATGAGGTTTTTGCTCAAGTGACTTTGCTTCCTGAACATAATGTAAGCTTTGGTCCTTGTTTTTTTTTTAATGTATTTTGTTGCTTTATTTGTAGGATTTGTGTTTCTAATGTTGTGTTCTTTGATTTATCTAATGTTTCTAGCAAGATGAGAACATGGTGGACAAGGAGCCTCCCATTCTTGAACCCCCTCGGTTCCAAGTGCATTCGTTTTGCAAAACCCTGACTGCTTCAGATACGAGTACCCATGGTGGATTTTCAGTGCTCAGGCGGCATGCCGATGAATGTCTTCCACCACTGGTTTGTGTCTGTCGGCCATTGATGTCTGGTTCCTTTTTCTTTCTTGTATTTTAACTTGGTTTTGATCCATCTGGGCTTGTTCGTTAACAGGATATGTCGCTGCAACCTCCAACACAGGAGCTGGTTTCTAAGGATTTGCATGGAAATGAGTGGCGATTCCGGCATATCTTCAGGGGTAATACTTCAAGCCAATTGGTTATTATGCTTATAGATAATGCACAGTGGAGCTGTTCCTCTGAGTTCCGTTATAAAATGTCGTTACTAGTTCTGGTCATATTTTTTGTCACTTAGTTTTCTTCAATTTATCTCGTGTGAGGTAAAACCGGTTTAATTTACAATTTGATTAAACTGGATACTACCAGGTCAGCCACGAAGACACTTGCTTCAAAGCGGTTGGAGTGTTTTTGTTAGCTCCAAGAAGCTTGTTGCTGGGGATGCATTTATATTTTTAAGGTTTGCCTGCTTGTTTTGTGCTATGAATTGGGTTTTACTATTGAATTATTTGCTTGAGCTTCAGGATTTATATGCCTAAATGACATGTATTATGTAGAGGCGAGAATGGAGAATTATGCGTTGGTGTACGGCGAGCATTGAGACAACAGGGCAATGTTCCTTCATCGGTTATATCAAGTCATAGCATGCATCTTGGTGTGCTAGCGACAGCATGGCATGCCTACACTACCAGAACCATATTCACTGTGTATTACAAACCCAGGTTTGTAGATCATTTTGACATGCAGTGTAAATTTTTCGTGTGTGATATTCTGAACTTCTCAAAATAGATTACTGGGTGATACAACTTCAACTGTGACATTTCTGTTTTGGTAGAGGAATTGATTGTTGTTTCTTGTATTTAAACTTTTCAATTTTCTGTTACAGGACAAGTCCAGCTGAGTTCATTGTTCCATTTAATCAGTACATGGAGTCGGTAAAGAACAATTACTCAATAGGGATGAGGTTCAAAATGAGATTTGAAGGTGAAGAAGCTCCTGAACAGAGGTACAATTCATGTTCTCCTTTTCTGGCTACATGAAAACTATCTCCTTCATGAAATTTCTCCTAAGGGTAAAGTTTCCAACTCGATATGTGAACAAGTTGAGATAATTTGTTTCAATATTTTGTTTTCAGGTTTACTGGAACAATAGTTGGAATCGAAGATGCTGATCCAAAAAGGTGGCAGGGTTCCAAATGGAGATGCCTGAAGGTAGAATTTTTTAATCTTATCAAGTTTTGATAGGTTTTTCCATGCAAATTTTTTAACAATGTTCAAATTCCTCTTATAGGTGCGATGGGATGAAACGTCTACAATACCTCGTCCAGAGAGAGTTTCTCCTTGGAAAATTGAACATGCTTTGTCTCCTCCTGCCCTTAATCCCCTTCCAATGCCCCGGCCAAAAAGGCCTCGAACTAATGCTGTATCTTCATCCCCTGATTCCTCTGTACTTAGTAGGGAAGGTAGGTGATGTGTTTGAAATAGTATTTCAGTTTTCACGGAACAGCTTTTCTCTAACGATGTATTAACTAAGTTCATCATTCAGGTTCTTCCAAAGTTACTGTAGACCCTTTGCCGGCCAGTTCATTTTCAAGGGTCTTGCAAGGTCAAGAATTCTCGACCTTGAGAGGCACATTTGCTGAGAGTAATGATTCTGAAACTGCTGATAGGTCAGTGATGTGGCCACCTTCAATAGATGATGAGAAGATTGATGTAGCTCATGGTGAAAGAAAATTTGGGTCAGAGAATTGGATGCCCTCTAGGAGGCATGAACCAACTTACACAGATTTGCTCTCAGGTTTTGGGTCGAATGCTGATACATCGCGCGGATATTATCCTTCCTTTGTTGATCAAACTTCAGTAGCTGGTAATTCGGGGAAAAAACAATTACTAGGTCAAGAAGGGAAGCTTGGCTCTTGGTCCCTCCTGCCATCTGGTCTCTCACTCAAGTTGTCTGACAGTAGTACAGACCCTCCTTTGCAAGGTTCTGATGTGCCTTGTCAGGCGCGGGGAAATGGTAGATTTAGTGGTTTTGGTGACTACCCTATACTTGAAGGTCGTAGGATTGAATGCTCACGTGGTAATTGGTTGATGCCTCCCCCAACCACTTCTTGTTATGATAATTCAATCCAGTCAAGAGATTTAATGCCGAAAACATCATTGGCTCAAGAGCATAAGAATGGAAAATCTAGAGAAGGAAACTGCAAGCTCTTTGGTATTCCTCTCATAAGTGCTTCTAGCGCATCAGAGCCTGCAGTCTCTCATATTAGTGCTTTCGCCAAGCCTGTAGGACATATGCAAGCTGCATTGCACCAGGTTCATGCACTTGAATCTGATAAAAGGTCTGAAAATTCAAACGCCTCCCAGATGGCAGAGGATGTTTCTGCTTTTAATGAGCAGGAGAAAATAGTGAAGCTGGGTCAGCCCCATGCACGGGAGTTTCAAAGCAAACTGTCTACTGCTTCAACTAGGAGTTGTACTAAGGTTCTTTCTCTTGTCTTTGATAGTTAAGCTTGCTGTTATGAAATCTGCGAAGGACATGCTCAAATTTCTTTTTATTTTCAGGTTCTCATGCAGGGGACTGCTCTTGGAAGGTCTGTGGACCTTACCAAGTTCAACAACTATGATGAGTTGATCGCTGAATTGGATCAATTATTTGAGTTTGGAGGTGAATTAATGGCCCCTCAAAAGAACTGGCTTGTTGTTTATACTGATGATGAGGGTGATATGATGCTTGTTGGCGATGATCCTTGGCAGTAAGATTTCTGCATCTTTCGATTTCATTTTAACTCGTTATACTTTTGATGATTTATACCTTTTTTCAATACTTGCTTGTGATTTAGGGAATTTTGTGCCATGGTCCGCAAGATTGGTATCTACACTAGGGAAGAGGTCCAGAAGATGAAGCCAGGGTCGTTGGGTTCAAAGTTTGAGGACATTCCAGTTCCCACAGAAGGTACAGTTGCAAAAGAAGTGAACTGTCCATCAGCATCTAGTGCAAAGAATTGTTCAGGGTAACTCTATAGGTGCGTATACCATATATTTTTTTATCATTTCAAAGGGTATTATATTACATAATGAGTAAAACCAGTGCATTTTTTGGTTGTTTCAGGTTTTTGATGGAGACATGAGGAGTGGCATAGTAAAATTTCTGTCCTGTTGGAAAGAACATGAACTACTCAAGTTAAAAACTGGTTTGCGATGCTATTAGCATCAAGTTTGCCTCACAAATCAGAATCCAGATATAAGCACGAATGGTCTGATCCGATTTTGGATAATGTTGTGGCATCAATAGCGTATGGTGTTTTTCATTTTTATTTTTATATATACATATAAATATGTATACCCGAATCTGAATTTCATGCATGGCTCCACCGGCCTTGCTTTTGCAACCCCCCCCCCCTTCCTATGTACATATAAGATGTTTCAACCCCCTTTTTCTTCAAGCTGTGAATGTAAGTAGGGTTAATACAGCCACCTAATGTGTTTTCAATTAAAAGTAATACTTTTTTTTAAGTCAAAAAATATTGGTGCATTTTCCGCAGGGGAGAGATGGTCATCGAAAATACTGTAATGTGGTTGCCAAGTAATGCTACTCTTGTTGCGGAAAGGATCGATTCGAGAACTCCGATATGACTACAAGTAAATTGACCGGAACGAAAAATAAAGTGAACACAAGGATTTACGTGGTTCGGCTTTAATGCCTACGTCCACGGGCAGAGGCGAAAAGAAATTTCACTATAACAAGATGAAGATTACAAGTGTTTTACACTCAAGACACAACCCGAGAACCTCACAACTCTCAACCCCTATAGAAAACCCGAAAGCTAAAATCCTAGCTTTCAAAGAACAAGCTTTGCTCTCTCTTGGTTTGGGATGATGAATATGGCTAATGAACCTCTCTATTTATAAGAGAGTTCAAGGACATAATTGTCCAAAACTTTGGCAAAGATTTGTGGTTGAAAATGGACACCAACAACCATCCACTAATCCACTACCACCAACAACCCACTACCAACAACAACAATCCACTACCAATTTTAAGCCATTTCTTAACAAATCTCCACCTTGGCTTGAAATTTACCAAGCTGAACATCATAGTGAATTCCTCGAACTGGATCACCTCTTCCAAACGCCTCTCTGGCGCTAATCAATCCCGAATACCTATCAAGTCCAAGCAATGCTTGAACTTATATGCAGGGATCACCTTAGTTAACATATCTGCAGGATTCTTCTCGGTAGCAACCTTGCTGATAACAATGTCACCTTGCGTAACATGTTCCCGAACAAAATGATATCTGACATCAATGTGTTTGGTCCGTTCATGAAACATCTGATTTTTAGTCAGATGTATGGCACTCTGGCTATCGCAAAATACAACAGTGAAATCCTGTTGTAAACCCAAACTGCTTACTAGACCTTTCATCCACAATGCTTCTTTCACTGCTTCTGCTAACGCCATATATTCCGCCTCAGTCGTAGATAAGGCTACGGTAGACTGTAACACAGCTTTCCAACTAATGGCTCCTCCAGAATAAGTGAAAACATAACCCGTCAGAGATCTTCTTTTGTCCAGATCTCCAGCATAATCAGAGTCCACATAGCCCGTGACACTGCTAGTGCAGTCACTCTGATCATATACCAAGCATAAATCTGCAGAACCTCTCAAGTACCTGAGAATCCATTTCACGGCCTGCCAGTGTTCCTTGCCAGGACAACTCATGTATCTGCTGACCACACTAACTGCATGTGAAATGTCTGGACGAGTGCAAACCATTGCATACATCACGCTTCCAACTGCACTCGAGTATGGAATGTGAGACATTTGCTGCTTTTCTTCATCAGATTGTGGTGACAACTCTGCAGAGAGTTTGAAATGTGGTGCCAACGGAGTACTCACAGTTTTCGCTTTATCCATGCCGAAGCGTTGAAGAACCTTTTCAATGTAGTTCTTCTGCGACACACGAAGCTTGCCCGCCTTGCGATCTCTGTGAATATCCATGCCCAAAATTTTCTTGGCAGCACCCAGATCCTTCATCTCGAACTCACCACTCAACTGCGACTTTAACTTGTTGATTTCCGACATGTTTTTGGAAGCAATTAACATGTCATCAACATACAGCAACAAATAAATGTGCGAACCATCTGAGAGCTTCCGATGATAGACACAAGCATCATAGTCACATCTTGTGTAACCATGCTGAATCATGAAGCTATCAAACCGCTTGTACCACTGCCTTGGGGATTGTTTCAATCCATATAAAGACTTCTTTAATAGACAGACATGGTCTTCTTTACCAGGAACTGTAAAACCCTCTGGTTGACGCATGTAGATTGTTTCCTCGAGCTCACCATGCAAGAACGCCGTTTTTACGTCAAGCTGCTCAAGTTCTAGATCAGACTTGGCCACCATGGCAAGTAATACACGAATGGAAGAATGCTTTACGACTGGGGAGAAAACTTCATTGTAGTCAATCCCCTCTTTCTGAGTGAAGCCTTTAGCAACCAATCGTGCCTTGAATCTAGTTGCTTCAACCCCTAGGATGCCTTCCTTTTTCTTGAAGACCCATTTGCAACCAACTATCTTCTGGTTACTTGGCGGCTTAACCAACTCCCAAGTATGGTTCTTGTGAAGAGATTCTATCTCCTCACTCATAGCAATTGCCCACTGTGCCGACTCATCACACGTGACAGCCTCATTATAACTGGAAGGTTCTATACCAATGGACTCCGCCACACTGAGCGCGAAAGACACCAGATTAGCGTAACGCGGATTTGGTTTGATTTGTCTCTTCGTTCTTCCAGTGGCAATGCTATATGGTTTTTCTTGAGGTGACTCATCTTCATCGGAATCTTGCACCTCAACTTGATCATCCTGGACTGAAGTACCTTCCGTAGGAATTGGAGCGTCCACCTGACACTCCACCTGCTTCTCAACACCGTGATCTCCCATTCTATCTGACTCCTCATTTTCCCGGGAATTTGTGGTGGATCGAAGCATGGATGACTCATCAAAAGTCACATCTCTGCTGATGATGAACTTGGACGAAACCGGATCAGGACACCACAACCTGTATCCTTTCACCCCTTGGCCGTATCCAAGAAATATGCATTTCTTCGCCCTCGGTTTGAGTTTTCCCTCATTTACATGAGCATACGCAGGGCAGCCAAACACTCTTAAACCAGAGTAATCAGCAGGAGAACCAGACCATACTTCCTCAGGAGTCTTCAGCTCAATAGCTGTTGACGGAGATCTGTTAACCAAATAACAAGCAGTATTAACAGCTTCAGCCCAAAATTCTTCACCGAGCCCAGCATTTGATCGCATGCAACGAGCTCGCTCCAAGAGAGTTCTATTCATGCGTTCTGCAACTCCATTTTGTTGTGGTGTTCGACGAACAGTGCGGTGTCTCACTATTCCTTCATTTTTGCAGAACTCATTGAATTCACCTGAGCAAAACTCCAAGCCATTATCCGTCCGGAATCGCTTGATCTTCTTTCCTGTTTGATTTTCGATCAAAGCTTTAAATTGCTTGAAGTTGATGAGAACCTCATACTTGCTCTTCAGAAAATACACCCAAACCTTTCTCGAGTAATCATCGATAAAGGTAAGCAGATATCTGTAACCACCTTTAGAAATTGTCGGAGAAGGCCCCCAAAGGTCAGAATGGAAGTAATCCACTGTGCCTTTTGTCTTGTGAATCCCAGTGCTGAACTTTACCCGAGTCTGCTTACCGAAGACGCAGTGCTCACAGAAATTCAACTTTCCTGTACACTGCCCAGACAATAATCCTCGTTTGCTTAGCACCGATAAGCCTCTCTCGCTCATATGCCTGAGCCGCATATGCCATAACTTCGTGGTGTCAGAATCTAGATCATCTGATGATGACACTCCCGCAACACCTGTAACCGAGGAACCATCGAGGAAGTAAAGGCCCCGCTCCAAATTACCACGTATCACAGTCAAAGCACCCGAGAATACCTTGAGAACTCCACCTTCAGCAGAGTACCGAAAGCCTTTCTTGTCCAACGTACTCAAAGAGATCAAATTTTTCTTCATTTCTGGAATGTGCCGAACATCAGTTAGAGTTCTAACAATACCGTCAAACATCTTTATACGAACTGTGCCAATCCCCATGACTTGACATGCGTGGTCATTTCCCATTAGTACTGAACCAGAATGCTTCTCGTATGTTGAGAATGCATCTTTCGAAGTACTTATATGAAATGTAGCTCCCGTATCAAGAATCCATCTCCCACCAGCGTAAGAGTCGGATACTGCAAGAACGATCTCGGCATCACTTGAAGAATCTGCATCAGCTACATTCGCACGATCATTTTGTTGCTCCTGTGATTCTGATTTCTCCTTCCTTTTCGGACAATCTACCTTCATGTGCCCGTACTTCTTACAGTAGTAGCACTGTATTCTCTTCTTGGACTGCGATCTAGGATGGCTTTTACTTGAACTTCCACCCTTTGCCTTGGATCTTCCTCGAGCAACCAAGCCTTCGCCTTCATTGTTTTCGACCACCTTACCAGTGATTTTCTTCCTCAACTCACTGGAACTTAAGGCATTTTTCACCTCCTCTAGAGTCAGGTCATCACGACCGTACATCATTGTATCAACAAAATTCTCATACGAGGGAGGCAAAGAACACAAAACAATTATTGCTTGGTCCTCATCATCGATTTTGTTATCGATATTATTCAAATCCATGATAATGGAATTGAATTTATCCAGGTGCTGGGAAACAGGTGTACCTTCCTCCATCTTCAGGGCATAGAGTCTTTGCTTGAGGTAGAGCCGGTTCGTCAATGACTTCGTCATGTACTTGCTCTCTAACCGGAGCCACAAACCGGACGCGGTTTTCTCATCCGCTACTTCTCGTAGCACTTCATCTCCTAGACATAGCAGAATAGCACTATGTGCTCTTTCTAGCATGTCATCCTTTTGCTCTTCCGAAAGCGTGCTTGGTAATTTATCTTTACCAGACAATGCTTTTAGCAATCCTTGTTGAACCAGCACTGCCCGCATCTTGATGCGCCATAAACTGAAACTATTTTTCCCGGTAAATTTCTCGACATCATACTTAGTCGATGAAACACTTGTAGCCATAATTTGGAACCTTTGAATGAATGATAATATTTTCTTCCTGATGTGAAAGATCAGACAAAGCTGCAGTCACAGGGCAATTCAGAAAATATTATCACTCCTTCAACTATGCTCTGGTACCAATTTGTTGCGGAAAGGATCGATTCGAGAACTCCGATATGACTACAAGTAAATTGACCGGAACGAAAAATAAAGTGAACACAAGGATTTACGTGGTTCGGCTTTAATGCCTACGTCCACGGGCAGAGGCGAAAAGAAATTTCACTATAACAAGATGAAGATTACAAGTGTTTTACACTCAAGACACAACCCGAGAACCTCACAACTCTCAACCCCTATAGAAAACCCGAAAGCTAAAATCCTAGCTTTCAAAGAACAAGCTTTGCTCTCTCTTGGTTTGGGATGATGAATATGGCTAATGAACCTCTCTATTTATAAGAGAGTTCAAGGACATAATTGTCCAAAACTTTGGCAAAGATTTGTGGTTGAAAATGGACACCAACAACCATCCACTAATCCACTACCACCAACAACCCACTACCAACAACAACAATCCACTACCAATTTTAAGTCATTTCTTAACAACTCTCTTATCTGCTTTTATAGCCAGATCCATTGTATTTTGTAAGTGAAGGCAATCCATTTTTGACTACGACGTTAACGGTGGAATTCCCATCTCTGTGACCAGTGGTGGCCGGTGGACTAGTGGGGTTGGGTTTTGAATAATCACATATGGCTTCTTACTTTCTACTGCGAAAATAATGTGGAATCCTGTCAAAATTAAATTTGCCATGGTATGACTTTGACATAATAATATTTATCTCATCACTTCTACGAAACTGAGTGGATCAAGTGTAAAGGGCAGCGCAGTGCAGTTCCAGGTCTGATCAAATCACATCATGTCAGACCCCCTGGGACATAAAATAATAATACCGTCTTCACCTCAATGGGCTATTTTTATAAATTATAGATATAATTAATATATTTTTGGGGACATTGATATAATTAATATTTTTATTTTTACATAAAATATTTGTTTTTATATGTAAAGTTAAAAAAATTGAAATATAAAATATGATTTTTTTTAAAAAAAATTAGGTTTTATCAGAATATGCTGTATCGGTGTCAAAAGAAAAGTAAAAAGGCCAGATACGATCCTGACAACCTTACTATTCCTATACGCATGTTTTTGGTGAGGCAAAAGGAGTACAGATTTGCTAGGATGAAGTCTTTTCCACCAAAAGTCAGTTCATGCCTGCTGATGTTACTAACGAGAAAGTTGGGTTTGTTAAGGGATTTTTCTCATTTATACAAATTACCATTGCTTAAACAAAAACAGGCTTATACCAACCGACCAAATCTTACACTATCATTACTGGAACAAAACCATGTTCATAACTTTGTTACTTAAAAAAAAAGTACATCTTTCCTAGGGTCTTTTAAAGGTTAGTGCAATCTTTAATGATCTCTCACATGCATTGTCTGATAAATAATATTCTATCTTCTTAATTTTCCTTTGGAAATATTATCAATTTTAATTTATTAGAACTGTTCAGCAAAAGCTAGCAGAAATCCCGTGGCATAAACGCTAGCGCTGGAGGCTAACCATGCCGGAAAACGAAACCTTAAAGCACAAGGAAGAAATAAGGTGTCCATTAGAGGGACAACAGGCAGCCATAGCGGGAGTATCGATACTCCTATATGCAAAAGAGACCTGAAAACCCATTGGAAACCTTGAGATTATTTTTGGATTCAAAGAACCAAGCCTAAAACAGAACAATGGATCCAGCAATAAAAAACCCAAAACGAACTATGTAACTAGAGGCCCCTAAAAGTTGAGGGATCTCTGCTAGCCCCCTCCAATCCAAGTCCTTTCATAGCACTGAGTTTTTTACACCCGAAGAAAAACTTGAAAAGGGACCAAGCACCTGAAATTTAACGACCTTAGTGAAAACCCCAAGTTGAGATGAAACTAATTCGAGCCTCGGATACGGTGCTCAAATTAAATCGGAGTTAGAGCTTTATCTGAATCAAACTTGAATAATTTGCAAATATAGGTGTTTACTTATCATGCAACACAGACCACCTTGCCCTGGTCATTATGGGGTTGGGGGGGGGGGGACTAAGCGCAGCAGTCATGAGAAGCTTATCCTAATAAAACCCAGAAATTCAGACGATAGAATTCTAGAATGCTGAAAAAAGATGAGTATCTTCCAAAAGTTCAGTTAATGGCGAGTTTCCCACCAGTTCAAATTAATTTAAAAGCTCTCATGTTGTTCTCTCACTATTATTGTCTTTTGATTTGTTTGGCACAATCGACTTGTAAACACTTGAAACACTTGAAACAAAAGTGCAATTTGCTTGTTTGATAGAATTTGCTGAAG
Source organism: Gossypium hirsutum (assembly GCF_007990345.1). Lineage (NCBI taxonomy): Eukaryota > Viridiplantae > Streptophyta > Magnoliopsida > Malvales > Malvaceae > Gossypium > Gossypium hirsutum. The sequence goes on along the minus strand of NC_053447.1, from coordinate 3,419,710 downwards.
AACCCTAAATCATATTGTTGAAACCAGCTGAATCCAATAGTACAGCTTTGATCTGCTCAGGATGGATGTCCTGCCCTTCCTTGCATTGCTGAAAAATATGAACACATCAAATGATAATGTGTCGGATAAGGGTAGTTCAAGTTTTTCAACATATGACAGTGGATGTCGGATACAGGTATTTTAAGAAAATGAAGAGTCAGAGGAGTAACATTGATTAAGCAGTACACGGTTCAGGCTTTTCCTCTGTTGCTTGACCTTAGCTTGTTTAAAAAGGAAATGAGAAAGTTTATGATGGTCAGAGATTGTACCTCAGCTCGAAAGATATCCATGGCAAAGCCATTAAAACAGCTAATGACTGCTTGTTGAATATCAAGCCCAAGACTGTCCAAAGCCCTCATTGTTGAGAGCAAAAGGCCTGGTCTGCGCCCACAAAACATGTGGATGTTTACAGCTTTTCCTTCTCTCAGCCTTACTTCAACCTATATATACATCGAACTGAGCTCAAGTATGCTAGAAACAAGAATGAACTAAACATATACAATAGAGAGAAAGCTGAATGCAACTTTTCAATCTAAAGAGATGAGTTTTTACCCTTGCTGGCTGCCCATTGGGACTCGGTAACGAACTAGGGCAAAGCTCATCCTTGATACGACAAGGCAAGGTAGCCGGAGTGGGAGTCAAAGGATGGAAACTGGTTGTAGGTGTGAGCGAAGAGCTACCAGGGTTCGACTCCAATTCGTTATGGAGATCATTGATCCTTTGCAGTAGTTCCTTCAGGTACTCAATGGCATCCCCAAGAATAGATGCTCTATCCATCTATTAGTACAAAGGATAAAGTAAATCGTATGACCATCAATTAACTGCAGAAACTTAGCATTACCAATTATCCCTTTCTATGGCCATATATCGTCATCAGTATCACGAATTTAAACAATCAAATAACTGATGAAAACTACTAAACGCCATGAATGATTCGAATGCAACGGAATGTAAAAAGCAAGGAGAATATAACAGCCTTCACTTACTGAAATGGGGTCCAAAGAACTAAGTTGACATTTAAAACACTCTTACCAGACTCCATGTGAGAGACATTAATGCAACTTTCTCTTAAGCATTTGATACCATTCATTCACATAAAATGCAAAAAATGTAACACCATGAAAGCAAAACAATAAAGCTTAACACACACACACATAGACACAATAATTCATACTCTGCATTCACGAGATACAAACGAAAAGGAAAGTGAAGGGACATTCTTACTTTGCTAATCTTTGGAACAACTGACCGCAACATGTAAAGCCTATCATTGAGTTTCTTTCGACGGCGCCTCTCGGCCATTAAATTTTTAGCAGGAAGACCTTTCCTTTTACCCTTTTGATCTCCTCCAGTAACTGTACTGTTTGCATTTGAGGTGTTCCCACCATTTTTAAGAGCTTCCTCAACTTTGTTATTCTCAGTGAACTCATCTGAATCATAATTCAAAGCTGACCCATCAATGCTTACATCTTCTAGTTCATCTCTGTTGTAATTTTTTTTCTTTTCATTCTCTTTGTTCATTTCTTTCTTCCCTTTATCCCCCTCAGTTCCACTGGGAGCATTAATGTTTCCTCCACTTAAAACCCCGAAATTCCCTCCATTATCAGCTAAATTCTTCCTCAAAGCAGCTCTTTTTTGGAACAGAGTTGGCTGTGCTCCCACTGAAGGGAAGCTATCCAATGGTCTTAGCAGCTTAGACCTATTTAGAAACAGAGGATTCCCTGGATTCTCATTAAACCCTTGAAAACCGGCGAACCCACCACCGTTTTCCGTCAGCTGAACCACTCGAGAACCCGAGAATTGAGTCTCGGGGCAGGAATTAGCAGTGTCTAACTGATTACCAGGGCTTAAATCGGTGAAACCACCCAAAACCCTAGTATGTTCCCGGTTTAATAAAGTAGTAGCATTTGTTGTTGCTTGGTTGTCAAGGAACCCAATTTCACCCAAATCAAACCCATGGTCTAAAGGGTTATTAGAAACAACATTAAGGAACGAAGATAAGCTTGGTTTTGGCTGCAAAAAGAACTGTACCTGAGATGGGTCAATATTGTTAAAAACAGAGGAAGATGGTGAACATGAAGAAGAAGAATCCACTGGTCGCTGCTGCTGCTGCTGCTGCTGCTGATGATGATGCAGCAAGAGATTATCTTGATGGTCACCAAGATTTGGAGAAAACGAAAGTTCTCTAATATCATGATGGCTCGAAATACCATTGTTTGGAACGTACCATTCATCATCTAACATGGATTTGAATGAAGATAAAGAAGAACCCATCATTTCTTTGTTCTCCATTATAACACTGTTGTTGTTGTTGTTGTTATTACCGTTGGTTCTGTTCCATGAAGATGAGTGTTCATCTTCTTTAGTACCTTCCATCCAAACCAAACCGCTATTCACCCTTGAAAGCATGCTTTTCTGGACAACTCTCGCTTCTGCATAAAAAAAAAAGTTTTTTTTTCCTAAAATTGTCTTTCTTGGGAAAGTGAGAGAAGCAAAGCTGAGTTTGTTTTGTTGAGCGGTTACGGAGTTAAATAAAGGGACAGCTTCGAAAGAGAGAGAAAGAGAGAGTGGAGAAGAAAGCTGCAGAGGGAAAAGGGCAAAAGCTTTTAGATTGAACCAACAAAAAAATGGATTAAATAAATAAAATAATAGATTATGAATAATATAATTAAATATATAAGGTTATCTACATTCTCCAAATAGCAAAATGAATCCACTTTTTGTTGCCAAATATTTAAAAGGGTTCAGAAATTTTTACTCTTTTTGTACTTTGATTATAGTCGATTTATAAATTGTTTAATATTTATTAGTGATTCGTTTACATGCTAAAAGGACACTTTTTTTTTATTAAAAATAAAAATGTAAGCTTTATTAACCGAAAAAGCGACCTTCCTTCTTTGGCTTTGTCGATGAAGACGCTAGAAACCTTAACGACCGTTTTGCAACTTTGAGTGTACCTTCTTTTTCGATTCCATCACTTATATTTAATTGAAAAATAATTTTATCATTTTAATCCTGAAATGAGAATATAAAACTTGTTCGGAAATGGGATTTATGTGAAGATTGTAATTTTAAAAATTGGAAATATGTACAGAAATATAATAATTATGTCAATGTCAGAAATAATTTGCATGGAAGGGCTCCCAAGCATCTCGTGATTCCCTTCATTTCTTGATGATTTCACCTTCATATACACCCACCTCTGTCCCTTCTCACTTCTCTAGTCTTTTTCAGGTAATCTTTTTTTCTCAAATTTAAAGATAAAAACATAAAAATAAATATTTACTGTGGAGGGCCTACTGAATCTATAACCAAATATCACACAATGGACCAATTTTAAATGTAATAAAGGCTGTATCATGTAAGAGATACGAACCAAAGAGTAGCCTACCCTTGTTGTTTTGTGTATTTTGGGTCTATTATTAAGGATGACCACAAAAATATCTGAAATCCATTGGTTTTCATCCGGGGGTTTTAAGAAGAAATGATTTTTTTTATATTATTTATGTTCGAAGTTTGTAATTGTCCCTTTCAATAATATCACCTCCAAAGATAACACGGATTTTAGCGTGTGATGAGTTTGTTTTTAATATAATTTTCAAGGTTGGCTTCCTAATATCTTTACTAAAATAATTTTTTTTTACATTTTATAATATTTTATATTTTTAAATTGTATAGATTTTATATATGGGGGAGTGCTTCCATTTTCAAATTCTCAAAAACTTCAATTTGTAGTTTAATGGGAGGCATAGTGATTCCTGAGTGCTCCCTTCTTCAAGAAAAACATATTCATTAATAACAAATGGCTTAATGGGGGGTCTTAACGGGTGATTAGATGGTCATTTCTTATGCGTGATAAGAGATACGTGGATAATCAACCATTAAATGACATTGTAGATAATATAAAGTGAAAGGTCACTTGTGGGTGTCTTTTAGATCAATTCTCATATTGTTATGTACCACAATCAGAATACTATAAAATTTAGGACAAAACAATGAGTAGTTATAAGCGAAAATTAGATCGAGTCAAGGTGAGTCAACTCTATACAAAATTTGAAACATTTTAAACTTATCAACAACCATAAAAATCATATACATGAAATATTGTAGCTAGGCATGTCGACGTGCGTAGCTTAATGTAAATTGACATGTGTTCTTTATTTTGTTTTTATCATTTTATTGTTGTCATGTATCTCTTTTTTTAAAATATTTATTTTTTTAAAAATATTTTATTGCTAACCTCTAACATTACTTGTGAAGTTTAAAAACTCTAATATACTATATATTAATCCTATATATATTTAACTTTTGTGTGATATTAATTGAAAAAATATTTTATTTAAAGAAATTAAATGATGTTTTAAAATAATTGGATTGTATATTCACTTGGGGATCAATTTAAGATACAAATCCAATTAAAAGGTTTTTTTTAAAAATAAAATTATATAAATATTTATTTTTATTTTTTCAGATTTTTTTTATTTTAAGGGATAAATATCAAATTTATACATACACATTGACAAATGATATTTGAACTGTGATTCATATGTATACATGAAACTTTGATTTTGATCTTATAGTACACGTGTAAAGAAATGAACACATACATTTTTTTCATGTTAGATTAATAGAACTGTTTGCGTATGCAATATATCAACGTAAAATAATGTTAATTCGATAGTATTATTAGTAATTTGTAAAAATAGAATCGAATCAAAATTATATATATAAAATTATAGAAAATTAAAATTTCTTGTATGACCTTACACATTAACTTAAAATCATATATAGTTTTAATATTTATCCCTAATTTTAAATGATGTATTTAAATAGTTGAACTCCATATCTTCTTACTTCATTCACTTGCACAATATTTGTATATTTTAAAATTATTTATGTAAAAGCATTGATCCATACACAGGTCAATTTAAAATATATATACCTACTCTCACATTAAATAAAATTTAGTTTAAAATTGATTTAATTTATTATTTAAATAAAAAGAATATTAAAAATTTTGAAAATCCCCAACAAAGAGGAGAGTTAATGCTAATTTTTATAAATTTTGATATATATATATATATTATAGAAATACATTTATAATTAATATATATCTAAAACATTCATATAATATATCGTGGCCGAAAAATATATCATCTATCAAATATTTACATAAAATTTAAATAAGTTACCAATAAGTGTTAGGTGCGAATTTTGAAGATCATATTTGTTAAAAAAGATAACTAGAAACCCAAACATAAAATTAAAAACCAACATGAAGAATTAAAATAAACGAGTTGCAGCGAGGGTGGCTGGCATTGGGTTTGGTTAGTGAATGAAGGAGTGTGTGTTTAATATTTCTTGACCAAGCTCGTGAACCTTTGGGTTGTGGATATATTGCAAAAACCAATTTGCCCTTCAATCTGCCTTTACTTTTACCCAAATCTTTGGCCTTCAATAATTTTGCATACAAGTTGCCAGAATGGATGAGTTCAATATTTAATGATGTGCAACTACTGGAGAAGGTTTTAAAAGTTTAAATTTTGCTTGATGAAATTGGGTTTTTGTGTGTCATTTCATCTTTTACTAGGCTGGGCAAACAAATAATGGAAGCTTGGGAGCCAAAACTACAGTCCGTGTTGTCTCTGACCCCTCAAAGTTCATCACTTGGGAACCATTCTCTGCAATTATGAACTCAACAATTCACTGTAGGTTACGCTTTTTCTAGATTATTTCACTGATAATGGCTAAACTGTATGTCCCAGAAAAAAAAAAAGAGCTTCACTCAATGGCTTATTCTTCGGTAACTAACAAGGTTTAAACACATCAATTCCCTTCTCCAACAAGCTAAATAGTACTCATAATTTGACTGCAAAATGGGATGTGGGTTCATATTATCTCATGCTTTTCTGCAACGATGATGGCTCTCAGGATCTAAAATAATTAGTTCCCAGAGGCCACCTTCACATGGTCCCTGGTATTCATGTCAATTCAAGCAAATGTTTGTAAGATCCAAGTAGTTGAAAACTGCAGAGAGCATGTTGGCATTCCATGATTTCTTCCAACATCTATTTACAATTTTTTTTTTCACATGTCAACAAAAACCAGATTTAAAAAGGAAAATTTGCACTCAACTTTCATTTTTTCAGGTTTATGCAAATTTGAGACAAACAGATTGTGTTTTTTCTCAAACAAATTATAATGGAACATGAACTTATTGATTCAAAAAACTTCTGGTAGAGGCTTCCCTTCAAGGAATGATTTAAATAACATGAGTGATCTTTCAGGCTGTGAGAAAGGAGCTTCATGAGAAGCACCTCTGATTGTAGCAAATGACAGGATATTACCATAAACTTGAGTCCATCCACCAACCTGAAAAAAATCACTACCATGGATCGGACACGGTTTTTGAATACAAACACTTCAAGGAAAACGAAAAGTCAAAGCAACGTAGACGAAAAAATACCTGTTTCCCTTCAAACCAAACTCTGTAAGGCACAGTTGTTTCAAGTTCTAACTCCTTTGCCAGTCGGCTTACCAGGGAGCGGCTTCCCGTCAATGGTATAACAGAATCTTGATCTCCGCTGTAAGATTCATCAATTGTATGAGCCCCGAATGTTTTTATGGCTATATAGCATTGTGATTTTTTTACCTGTAAACCAAGACTGGTATCCCGGATTTGATTAGTGAACCAACAATGGAGATTGTAGGCATCTCGAGGTTCAGCAGCTGATAATCCAGTATGCTGTCAACAAAAATGATAGAAGAAGCTTAAGATCATAACCAGAAAAGATCCAGGATTATGACAATGTAATTTTAGCTTGGTCAAGGATTATTACTTGCTGCACACGGTCCATCGGCGGACTCCAACAAGCCGAGCATGAAGAGCTTTTTGGACATCCTTTCGGTTTAGATAATTCACGATCTTGTCTTCGACACATACGTCTACCCTTTCAGATACTTGCTGTATGGTAAAACAAAATATCTCAGTTCAAATAAGTTGAGGCCATGCATGGTTTTGAAGGGAAGAGTTTACCTGAGGATTTATAGCCATTGATTGTGAGAGCACTGATGATATGCAGACATCAAGTGTAACATCATATTTGTCCACAAATTTACTGGTTTCTCTGCTTACTTGACTCATCACTTTCGAACAAGACGGTGAAACCGAGTCTCTATAGTACTCGCTGACATATCGAGAATAGTTGCAGACGGAAGTGAACATATTGTAGGTCGAGTCCGATATCAATCCATGGGACCAGAAATATTCTGCCCTTGAATTGAAATCAGTTGCAAATTCCAGAACTGGATTACCAAGCTGCAAAGAGCGAAATACATTACTTCAAGTTGATTGATGTAATGACCGCACTTCGGATCTCTTCCCTTACATCATGCAGGTATCGGTGATTTGATCGTCACCCACACGATACTCATGGGGACGAAAGGACCTGCAGACAAGGGGTGACACCAAATCTTGGAATGCAAAATATGCATGGAAGATGTCCGAATCCTGGTAATTGCGATTAACATTTCTTTATCATGCAAATTTGAAGTTAACAGAGTAATATACTCACAGCAATTCCTTTTAAATTGAACAGATTTTGCTTCTTGTTGAATTCAACCATAAGTTTTGCAAGTTGAGGAATATAATGGCCTGTTCATAGAGATTCAGTCATTAATTTGCGTCAAATTTACAGGGATTTGGAATACATATAAAATATATAAGTACCTGCATAGCTTTCTCCTGTAATATATAAATCCCTGTGCCTGTAATTTGGAAATTTATTATACCAGTTTTGCAAGAACACAAGATTGTCCCTGGCTTGAAAAGTTAAAAAAAAAAAAAACAGGAACTTTAGAAGAAAAGAACAATCTTTAATGTAAAAACCCAGAAAGAAAATAATTAAATACCAAACAAAGAAAAGCTTAAGAACTTCCATGAAAAGTACCCAAAAGGTTATATACTACCAAAAAGTAGAAAATGAAAAAGAAAAAGAAAAACACTGTTTTATCTATAAACTTTTGTTAAAAAGCACAGCAAACGGACTGTTATATATCTAAAGGAAGAACAAAGATGTAACTTGAAGGCTAGTAACTGAATTAAATAATGTAACTTTATGGGTGGAAATAAAAATACCAGTGATCTCATCATCCACTGCTTCATAAGAAGAGGTGTTTGTGGAATAAGAAAACCCTACTCCAATTGGTGTCTCTAAATATAACATATTAGCTTCTGCAAACACCAGATGAAGTTGATTAATCATCATTAGGAATCGATAATACATAAACGAGAGGTTAAAAGAGTAAAACTGTCTAAAAAACCTCTGTTCCAGCTGTAATCATTTTTAACTAGAAACTCTCCATTTGGTCTGAATGGTCCATTTTCAGAGAACGCCCCAACTCCAAGTGAAGAACAGCCAGGCCCTGTTGGAACCCAAGTGATAAAAACCATGAAAAACCCAAAATTTTCCAGTTCCCATGGGAAATTAAAGAAAAATAAAATGCAGACCTCCATTTAACCAAAGGACTAAAGGCTTAGAAGCAGGATCTGTTTCAGCTTCAACAAAGTAGTAAAACAGGGCTGTATGCTTCTTGTAATCCACCGTAACGTACCCTGAAAACTGTTGAAAGCTCAAGCGAGGGGGTTGCCCTGGAAGCTTAACAATTTTATCAGGGTGAGCTAAAGAAGATTCAATGGTAAACCACAGCTCTATCAATAACAAAGCGACCGCCATGGTTTTCCATGATGAAGAACACATAGTTTCAGGGAATCAAGAGTGAAAATGCAGGTCGGTGGAGGACAAGAGGGTAAGGGTGGAGTACTAAATAAATAAGCTATAGAGTATAGGTGTATGTTTTTTTATTATCATTACAGTTCTAACTTTTTGCTTGCAGGCATGAAAATGGTGTTGAAAGAGATGTGTGAGAGACCACAATGACTGGAAACAGAGCTTTGTATCGGAACCTAGTCAGCATATAATACTGGTTAGAAAGAGAAAAAAAGAATGGAATCTGGGACCTGAAAATCTGAATTGGCTCTGAGATATTACAGTTATGTTGCTTTTGTTTTTTTGTGAAAAATAAAAAAACTTTTTTTTTCTAGAATTGAACCAACAAAGACTACCTATAAACACTTTGTATACATATATATACATATCCTTTTTGACTAGGGAAAAAAACATATAGCATGTTCCATGGAAAGTGGCTTTAGTTGATGACTTTTTCCTGTATGTTTCTCAGAAAAATATATCTGAAAATAAAAATCATCAAGTTTAGTTTAAAACAACAAAACAAATCCCACTTCTTAATCTTCTTCACTGACTGAAACTTCATTGACAGGTCCAATACCATCAGTGAATATTCCTTTGTTTTTTTCCAGTAAATGTATGGATTGATCATCTTTTCTTGCACTGCAAATACAAATGTTCAGTCTAAATTAACCAAGTTACTGCTTGGGAGTTTTTTTTTTCATCATAGAAGTGTGATTACTTAAGTTACAAGTTTTGCATTAAAAAAAAATTCACTTCAACAGCATTTAGTTGACTGACATGGATCTTAATAGTAAATATAATAAAAGAAAAGTTTAGTGGAAAACAGCAAGTCAGCAAGCAAATTTTAATCTTTATTTGTTTTTACAATTTAACATAAATTTTTTCCTTTATGTATTTACATGTTGATGGATTTGGGTTTCTTTTAATAATGAGAATTGAGGTCCTGAGGACACTACTTTTTTTTTTTCACTTTTTTTGCAAGCATTGCTCCATACACACCACATGTTTCCCATTATAGCTTCAGAACAGCTTATCATGGCTTCCAATGAGGACCCTCTTTATTTTTCTGTACAGTAAAAAGCATATGAAATGATCCAGCATGCCTTTATGTAATGTCAAATTCTTGGTGTGTACTTATATATCTAGGGATATTTATATATATGCATTGTTATTTCACTGTTTGAGTTCTTTTAATAGTAATATTTATTGTAATTAATCGTGATAATATTATTAGTATATGAAGATCACAATGATTCTTTGGACCACCTCTGGAAAAAAAAAAGATTCTGCTGGTTGAAGTGGGGTTAGTTTCCTGGGAAAATAAAATAGAAAAAAAGAATGAAAGAAAGAAATGGATATGAACAGACCAAAAAACAAACAGCAAGAGGACAAATTTCATCTCCTTGTTTAGCTGTTTCATGTTGGGTACCAGTTTATTATAAAAAGAATTGGCCCCCGCTTTTGTGCTGAAGAAATTGATTTTTTTTAAATATTTTTTTTATGAAAAATTGTAAAATAGATAAAAAAAAAAGAACTTAAATTTTTATAGCCTAAACAATCAAATGGTGCATATATTTTTTTTAGTCACAAGTGTTTAAATTATATTATATTATCTAAAGTGGTACTTAAATTAAATTCGTGTTATTCACATTACACCAGTTGTTAAAAATCTTTTTTAATCAATTATTTTATGACATGTAATAATTTTTAATTAAAAAATTCAAAAAAACTGAATACTATTCTTTAAGGTCTTTTTAAAAAAAAATTTATTAACATATTTATTTCTTTTATTTTTTACCCAATAATTCCATAGATGGAAAATTCAAGAGAAATTTTTGCAAACTCAATTTTTGAAGAGTTTTTTTTAAAACCTCAATTTCAATTCATTTCATCTTGATTCAAAATTTATGTATTATTTTTCTTAAAATAACTTTTTCTCATTATTTTCTATATAAATTGCATAAAATAATTAATGTTGGGTGAATATTTATAATGAGAAAAACTCACATATATCATGAAATTCAAATACTAGGAAGGAATTGAATAAAAATGATAAAAGAATTGCAAAGAAAGAATTGTGAAAGAGGAAGGAGTAAATAAATTGAAAAGTTTTTATTTTTTAAAATTTAATTTCATTCTTCTAATTTAATTTTAATTCAGAAGTGTTGATGGAATATAATTTAGGTAGCAGTGATAAAAAAATTAAGTTGGGAAAAAAGGAAATATGATTTTGTGATTTAAGTTTTAAAAATTTTAGGAAGGAGCTTATTGGGTTATCATCATTGAACAGCCAAAATGTCAGTGATTTTTTTTGGGGAGAATTTCTATTTCATCATTCCCAATTAAAGTAAATTGAAAGGCTGTTCACTTTTTTCATTCTTCAAATGTGATTTCATTACATTATCTACTACTACTCCAACTACTCTTTTTACTTTTGAGGTAGACAGAAATGTAGGATACTATATAAAAATTTAAAGTTTTTAACTAATCATTATACTAAAGATTTCCTTTGAAATTTTCGCAACTAACCTGTTTTAAATATTAAAAAAAGATAGTGATAAAATTTAAAATCATTACCTGTAGTACTTCAAACATTTCTTTTTATTTGATAAAACAAAAATTAAAAGAGTATTAAATAATTTATATTTGTATATAGCTAAAAGAAACAAGTTAACTCCTTGCAAAGTCATTTAATAATAGTATGCTATGGAAAAAGGAGGGTTGGTTTGGTTGGGGGAATTTGAAATGTGACTAACTAAACAAGACTTTTTGTTTGAAAACTAAATTAAATTAGGTGTACGTTGAATGGAAATGGGAGTTGGAAAATGTGTCTAAAGATGATAAATGTGACTTTTGAACACTTCCGAGAATAATAGTATTAGTTATAATATAAGCAAAGCTTCCTTTTTTTGTTGGGTTATATTAAATTAAGTTGCAGAATGGAGAAAAAGCTAATTTTTGTTATATGAAAACAACACCTTCATGTATTTTCTCTAACTTTTAAATTAGAGACAAGCTCTCTCTAACCGGTGAAAGATTTAAGATCGCAGCCAACCACAATGGAAAAGAACAAAGAGGGGGCGGGGGTTGTCTTGATTTAAAGTATAATGTTTCAAAATGTTGCCTTTGAATCTACTTCATTTGAAACTCAAACAAGTATCAACATCTATTACACCATGTATCGTATAGTCCACACCCAAGAAATCGAACATGTGGAATTTAAGAAAATGCTATAATCAAAATTAATATGAAACATCAACAAAAATTGAACAAGAAATATACTAACTTCAAAAAATTGATGCAAACTTATCAAGATAGCTGAAGACAATTCATTCACAAAGAGTTCTCCGGATCATTGTTGTTAGACAAAGAGGCAGCAGATGGGTGGTCAATTTCTTTACGAGATGCTTCCCAAAGTTGCTGTTCTATCCCCAACTTCCGCAGCTCAAACAAACCTCGATCAACTGCCACATGATCGCAAGCCAATCAGATATTTTTACTAGAAATGCCGCGTTTGATTCTTTTAAAATAGTAGCACATTACTCACTCTTTTCTACCTCTTCAACTTTATGTAATGATAATTTTAACGCGTATATGTTTCGTAAAGTATAACCAAAATTATATTCACCACCATAAGCCGTGTTTTTAGGGAAAAATAAAATAAAATAAAATGGGTGGGCTTTTACCATCCACTGCATCATGTGAAGTAGGGGTCTGCCCACTACGGCTGATCCAAAACTGAAGTCGATCTTCTGCAATATCCTCCTCTATACAATGTACTTTGGCTCTTCTCCAGAAATATGTTAACCAAGCCTACAATAGTTGCAAGTTATAAGAACACGGAATTTCTGAAATTAATCAAGCTTTCTACAGCACGAGAAACTGTAGTGCAAACCTACCAAGATGGCATAACACTACTGAATTTACTAATGAATTCAGAACTTGATGTGGTGTTTAAAAACGAGCCTGCTACCCTCAAAATAAACGGAAATTTGTTTTACTGAAAGTTGATGAGGTCGCAAGATGCAGTTAATTGATGGACAGTTTTTATTTGTTGAGATAATTGCATACCTAAATCATTAAAATTTAATCGGCAATGACCATGCATAACTGGCTATCATGCATATGAAAACTAAAAAAATAAATATGTTCTTTAATGTCCCCTACAGGGAATAAATATGGCTATGCATAAAAAGAGGCAAGCCAGCGAATTAGCTCCAATATAATCATGAAGAGAGAGAGAGAGAGAGAGAGAGAAGAAGAAGAAGAAGAAGGAGGAGGAGGAACAGACTTATAATATATATACATAAAAACGATCTAGAGACATAATAGAAAGGCAAAGAGGCCAAGATAACTAAGAGAAAATCATCATAGAATGAGAAAAGAGATTTTACTTTGAAGGTTCACATATGACCAACATGTCAAAGATTTCGATGAAAAGAGTGACTAACCTCTTTGAAAAGAACATCTTCTCCCTCCTCTTCACTTAGTTCTGCAGTTGAAAGGTAAAATAAATAAATAAATAAAATAAAAAAGATAAACAACCAGCGAATCATCTTAAACTAATCGAGGCAAGAGTTTTCCCTAAACCAAAATGAACAAATGCTGTTTGATATGATAGTGCATTATTAACGGACTAAAAAGTGAATCCCTTACCAAATGCATCTATCAACTTCGGATCACCAGGAGATTTGGAATCTGAAAATAAAATACAAGTACAAAGGATAAATACTAGAGTATGATATTTTGCTCATATCAGAATATGATCTCCAACAAATGTAATGTAGAAGGGAAAGAATTGCCAGCAAAGAAACAAAATAATTATAGGGGACTGTTTCTTTAGGACGAAAAGGTGGATAGGACTGTCACTAGTTTCACTCCATTTTATAGGACATCAACTAAAAATGCAAGATAAAGTGGAAAAAAAAAGAAGCTAAGGGTGTTTGCATGTAGTATAAATAAATCAAACCTGAGACAGACTGACGAAGCAAACTCAGGCGTCTGTGTCTTCCCAATGCTTGTTTAACAGCATCTTCAACCTGAAAACAGCAATGAATTTGAATAAATAAAGTGGTATTTTACAGAAGTGCACAAGAAATAAATAGGTAATAGAAAATGGAACTTCATGTAAATGCATAATGGAAGGGAAGACGTATTACTGCAACAAAATTTTTAAATAATTAATAAGCAGGCATAAACCATCATGGATGTGGCATGTATAAATTTATATAGAATAACTAGGGTGTAACATTCAGGAAAAGTACAAATACTAAAGGCATGCAAACGGATCAGAAAAAAGTTTCTGTTTTTAATTTTCCTTTGCAACAAAAAAGAATCAACCTTTAAAGATGCTAATTCCCTTAGGGCCATTTCAACTGAAAGCATACTCTCAATAGTTCCTTCTCCTGTCAGATCATTCAGATCTCGGACAAGTTTACTCCGGTCTAGATCACCACCGCCTGCATCATTTCTACAACTTTAATGACCAAAAAACTAACATTTAAAAAGAGGGAGTCAATGGGATATGGTGAGAATTTGAACTAGCCTCTATCCCAGGCCTCCTCTTTAGCCTTTTGTCCTGCAGAAACAATAATTTCAAACGGAAGAGGAGCCAATGCAGACCAATGTTCATGCTTTGACACTGCTATATCTGCACATATGCCTGCAAAATCCAGTAGCAGTTTCAGGAAAATGATTCCTGTCTAGTTTTAAAAAATAAAATGACTACAAAGAAGGAATAGAACGAATCAATTCTATAGGAGTGAAAAAATGAAAATTCCATCAACAAAGCACTGTATATCTTAGCTCAAAAAAGAACAATAACAAAGTTGGCACCCGAACTTTCAGAATGTGCCCATTAGCAATACAAATCTTAGATCGACAAAAGGACTACTTTACTGACCAAGTCATACATACAATAAGATTCTTGAACTTCATGAATCTTAGGGAAGGTCAAAATTTCATGCCAAAGGTGCACTACATCACATGCATGGGATTAAAATTTACTTTTTATGCAAGTTATTTGGTACAATTAGGATGTATATTATTTCCTTGCTTAAGAAGAAAGTGATAGTTTATTACCATGCTGTACAGCCAATCCCCAGTAACGAGCAAGCCAACATCTTTTCAGGACAACTTCCTCCTACAAAATGGATTTAGCATACAATTAGAATATAAGCGTGTAGCGAAAAAAGTGATTTGAAGATGAGTAGACAAACCATCTCTTCCTGAGTCAAAACCATTCTTTGGGTCATTGAGCGAAGAGCTTTTGCTTCAGATTCTGCTTCATGAAGCTGTTCCACCACTGTGGCAGTCCCATCCTTCAAGTTCTGATTAAAAGAAAGTCAAAGAGTCACTTTCTGAATCAATTCACTCCTATGCATTAGCATCATTGGCGCACTTTACCTCAAGTTCTGAACGAAGGGCTGCAATTTCCTCCTCCCTACCATCCTTCGTCTGTTTTGCAGCCTTAAGAGCAGCCTGCAAGGAAGAACAATTTACAGTTTCTTTGTTTATAATGAGAAGAATATTTGACAACTTAAATAAAGTAACAAAGAACTCAATTTTAGCACTTTGGGATAAAGAGCTATAGAGAGCTAAGAGACACAGAAAGACGTAACCGATACTGTTGTTCCAGGCACAGTTATACATAGGAAAAATATGTCAAGTAACGACATAATATTCAATTCATGAACCTGATGATATGAAAGAAGTAAAACTAAACCTGGTCCAACCAATCTTTAGACCCTATAGTACGATGTTCTGTTTTACCTCTCTTTGACGCAAAGCTGCTTCCTTCCTACAGAAAAATCACACAGAATCATACAGAGATGATAAATAACACCGCTAGCAAATGCATAGGACACACACTTACCTACTTAATAATTTGGCTTCCAGAGATACACCTTCTCCTAAGGAAGCAACCTGTTAACATTGAATTTAAGAGAAGCAGCTGAATGAATGCAGTAAACCTAATGAACAATGGATATTACTCATTTATGCAACCTTGCAGTTCACAACTCAAACACTGACTTCACTTATATCTCAATAATGTAACATGTTCACAAGTTAAAAGAAAAAGTTGTTTAACATGGGTATCTGAACATGCTTATTCAAGAATATGCCTATGGAAGGAATTTATGTATCAAGAACCAACAACACAAATAGACACCTTGTAAGCTGGAGACCCTAACTTATGTAAGTGTAAGATGAATTATACAACGAAATCCACCAAATACATAAAGCTAAGCCCTCCAAGAGATACACAGCACAGGAAGCGGCAGGATATGTACTTCAAGGAAAACTAGGAAAGACTTCTGAAATATTACCATATGCATTTAGCTTGTGTCATCAAGTTGAAATTACTTAAGTGCCCCACATCAACAAAAATGGTTCATAGAGTAGAAACACTTTAGATGAAACAAGTCAGATGATGCTAAACATTTTAATAGGATAAGCCATTCAAACAATAACAAGCGGGAGACAAATATCTTGCAACTGAAGACTGAGTAACACACCTGTTTCTCAAGCTCCCTAGCTCTTGCTTCTGCTTCCTCACGTCTTTCTTCAGCAGAACGAAGCTACACAGCATGAACGGGCATAAGTGTTACATGTCACAGATAACACAAGCCTAATAATCAAAATTTAGTTCTTTCGTCTCAGCTAGTTCACCTTGTCAAGCAGGTTCTCATTCTCTTCTTGTAGCATATCAAGCTGCAACATAGCATACATTAGCTTCAAATATGAACTATATACAAAAGCTTTGGTGCACGCTCACAGGCATTATTGCATTTTAAACTATGCAGCTACAGAATCTATATTAAAGTAATAAATTTGAGAGTTAATATGATTCAGATGTCAAAAAATAAATAGATAAATGCCAGTGAATTACTTCATCGCGGAGTGCAGAAGCTTCACGCTGATCTCCAGCATCTTTTGCTTTGAGTTGGCCTACATCAGCTGTAAACCTGCAATGCTTTCCAATTACATAATTTTATTTCTTAAAATATATTGTATTACAAAAAGATTGAACTCCTTTTATTCCCCCATTACACAAAATAAAAGATTTTTAAATGCAGACATTTGAAACCAACAATACTCCACGGAACAATGAGAAAAAACAGAAGTATATGAACAATTATGCATACAGAGAACAGGAAACTGAATATGAGTTGAGGCTGAGACATTTTTGCCAAAAGATAGAAGAATATAGGTCATAAACAAAAAGATGATGGCAGGACATCCTAAGATCTACGATAGTCCCAGTTAGACATAAAAGTTTGGATCACAGTATCATAAGAAAAAGTTTGGACATCCTCGAAGTTTTGAAGTTAATTAAGCATCTATAAATTTTATACATATATATTGTAAAGCAATAAATTTCATGAACTCGAACCTTTTATCTCTGCTCCGTTTAGGAGGATCAATCGGAGGTATAGTAATTGGAGTACGAACTGAAGTTCTACTCGGCGGCATCAAAGTTGTCGTTGTTGACCTTACTGCCGGCCTCCCTGCTGACGTTGACCTCACCGAAGGAGCATGCTCTACAAAATTCCGACCTAACTAATCAAAACAAACAAAAAGAGAAAATCAGATCAAAAAATTCAAATCCGCAAAAAGAGCGAAGAAAAACCTCCTTAACTCACTTCAATTCAAAGTTATTACCGCAGGGGAGGGAGATCTATTAGGCCGAGCTATTGAGATCGCCGGCAAAGTACTGTGATTTAAACCATTATTGGAGAAGCTAGAAAGTACAGGAGGACCACCGAACCGGAACCCTAGATCGTCGTCTTCCTCATCGTCATCGGCGGTCTGCGAAGCCATGACTTGAGCAAGTCGTTGAGCGGCGGCTTTTGCGGCAACGTTTTGTGTGCGTTTGATAGTTGATAAACCACTGTTTGCACCTAGCTGAACACGCGACTGAGGATGAGCCGGAGACGATGACCCCGAGCTGCTTGATCCCCCGCTCCACTGCCGCCCGTACACCGGACTCCCTGTCCTCCTCCGATCCATCACTCTACTAATATTTACTTATCTCAGTTGCGCTAGATTTAGGGGTAGGGGGAGCGGTTGGTCTCGTCGAGATCGAGAGAGAGGGAGGGTTGAAGAAAAGTTGAAATTATGGGGAGGAAGATGATTGAGCAATACGACAGCGTTTTACGGCTTAATACGGGTTTCGCGGGAGAGGCTTGAAAAGGAAAAAAGCATGGACCCATTTGACAACGTGTTAAACTGAGTTGGCGAGTGGGGTCCAAGATTTGGGCGCTGATGACAAAGGATTCTGTATAAAGAATGTTTTCGCTGCGGAGTAACTGAAAATTGTAGCCTATCATTTTGTCCTTAGCCGCCTTTGCCACGAAACAACTTACCTTGATTACATGACACGTGGCACAGCTCTTCACTGAAATTTACCCGACAAGTAAAAAATTCTTTTGAATTTTTTATGATTTGAAATTTGCTGTTTATATGGTACACCAACAGTAGAAGGCTCTTTTTTAACATTAGATTTTTATATTGTATTAATTAAAATATATTATATTAAATTGTTAAAATTTGTAATATTTCATAAGTACTATTATTGAAAACGGTAAAAATATTATAAATATTTAATCTTTATAAGGATGATAGTTTAAATTATAATAAATATAAATCAAGACCAAAAAATTAATATTTAAATTAAATTTAAATGAGTTGTTATTATTCTCAATTATGGTTTTACCTTTACTCTTAAAAAAAGTTAAAATATAATATAAAGATTAAAAAAAATTATGTAAATTAAGTTATTAAACAAAAATTACAAACAGAAAACTCTATAAAAAATACACAATTAATAATTAAATTAATAAATTACTCTTATTTAATATCTTTCTCATTTATCTATTAAAGAAATAAATATAAAATGAGTATTTTTTTAGTGAAAATCCAGCTGGAGGCTTTTATTAATATTAAAAAAAAAAGAGTCTAAACCATAAACCAGAAATCAGAAGCAAAAGCTAACAGCTAAAGAAAAACAAATCCTCCAACCTAGACAAAGAGTCCCACCCCAGATAGTGCCACGTGTACGCCTTGGGAGACTCCAACCGACAGAAGCAGGTCATCAAAACAGCCATTGGAAAACACACTTCCCATTAATCCCCACTCCTAAAAAACCCAAACACCATTTTCCCTCCAGAACAGCGATTTTACCCAAAAAAAAAAAATTAGTAATTGAATGAATGGGTAAAATTTAAATTTTAGGTACTTGAAGTAAGTACTTATATTTTTCAGTATTGGATTTAAAAATCGTATATAATAAATTAATATTTAAAAAATTAAAACTAGATTAAACATGCACATATTTATATTTTTTCCTTAATTTATGTCTAAATAAATTATAATAAAAATTATTGACATATATAATCCTTATTATATAAACATGTATTCAATGTTGATATAATTTTATAAAGAAATCATATTGAAATAATATTAATTTTAAACATTAGTTATAAGAATCATGACAAATAATTAACCTACCAAATGAAAGTTTCTTAATTGTGTCAATAGAATGATTTCTTTAATTTTTTCCATAATATATATACGTTCTACATTAATATTGAAACAGGAAGTATAATTTGCCCATAAAAAATTTTACATGTTAATAAAAATTGTATTAATATATTTATTAGCCTTTTTTATTTGTATATTTAAACATAAATAAAATAAAAAAAATTCATGTACGACAACAATATTAGTATCAAGAAAATCTATATGCTAGATTATGATCGAGTAAAAAATATTTTACAGAAATATATTTATGAAAAAAATGCATAAATAATAAATGAAGCGTTCATTTATAATATTTTAGGTCCATTTATTTATTTTTATAAAATAATAAAAATATACTTAGTGCTTAATTGACTTGTGAAACAAATTCAATTAAGAGCTTAATATAATATAGATATATGTATTTTTGACTTAATGCATATCTTAATCTCTGAAGTATACTATTTTTTTATTTTGGTCTGAATATTTAGTCCATCATATGTTGTCACGCATCGTACAACGATGTCATAATAAAATCATTGTTATAGTCATTCGAAAAATTTAAAAAATTAAAAAATTAAAAATTTACAAAAAAAATGGAAATTCCAAACAAATTATTTAAATCTCTAATAATTATTAAAAATAGAAAATTTATAAATTACTAAATTTTCTTAAATATATTAAGAACTTTAATATTTTTAAAATTTTATAAACCACATTAACTATAGCTTGAACAGTCAACAATATCATTTATAATAATTATTTTATAATTTAATCAGTTGGAATTTATAATAATTAAGTGGTAATTTTGGATTTTTTAAAAATATTTAAATAATAAAAGATACTGTTATTCAAATTAAATAATTTAAATAATTGAAAATTAATATTATTTGGTTTTTATTTTAAGAAAACCGCCATGCAAGATCCGATTTGGCAGTGAGACTAGCATTATTTGTTTTATATTTTAACAAAGGGATTACCAGTCATTTTAAATTAATTTTAAAATGTTTTAATCATGCTTTTTTCTGTAAAAAATACAAATAATTAACCTAAATTAAAAGGATTGACTGAAAATAAATGTAACCCATCGTCCTTATTAAAGGCTATTTTAGTTAATTTATCAACTTCTATATTTTCTTTCCTAGGATGTACTCGATTATCCAGTCCTTTACATTCTTAAAAAATGATATATTTTCCTGATAAGCGTTAATCTAGAATATGTTGAAATCGAATTTTGGATAGCTTCAATAGCTTTCAAGTTATCTGTTTGAATCAACATTTTAAATTATAGATATTATATTAATTGAATTATTTTATTATTAAGTAGTTTAATTTAAATTAAATTTTAAATTTTTAAATATTTTAATTATATCTTTAAATTATAATATTATATTAATCAAGTCACCGTGAAATTAACAGTTAAACAACACTTATTTTATTAAAAATACTAAGATGCCCTTAAAAAATATACTAAGATGAAAAGGAAGTTATACCGAAAATGGATAATATTTATATTTAGGGGTCAACCGTGGAATTAAGAAAATATCAAAAGTCAGAGTATGAGAGAGGCAAGGAAGAATAAAAAAGCGGGAAGCAAAGTAAGGAAGGAGTGTCCTTTAAAAACGCAGAGATTTTCGAGAGGTTTTGCTTACTTTTCATCTCGTATTTCAGAAAGCACCACAAACTTTCCATTTTCTTCGTATCCTCCCCTCGCTCAAAAACCAACTCTGCTTTCAATTTGTTTTATTTTTCAGATTCAATAACCACAAAACAAATCAAAACAACAACAACAAAAAATGGCAATCTCTGATAACCGCCGCCAGTCTCTCATTCCTAGCTTCCTCTATTCCACAACTACATCACCCCTTGGTTTCGACACGTCTTCGATTAACGCCAATCATCATCACCATCACCATGTGCTGCGTCGATCACCGTCCGTTTCGCCATCGCCATCGCCATCGACGAATTACTTGGGTGTCGGTGATGCAGGGATTACTTCGGGTAGGATTTTGATACCTGCACCGAAGGAGAAGATCGAGATGCACTCGCCCGCTTTTTACGGTGCGTGTACGATGGGTGGGATATTAAGTTGTGGCCTTACTCACACTGCTGTTACGCCTCTTGATCTTGTCAAGTGTAATATGCAGGTATTCTTTCTTCGTTCATCCGATCATTTTCTTGATTATTCCGATATTTTATTTTATATGATCGAATTTATGATGTTAATCCTAAATTTCTATTTGATGATCCAAAGAAATGATAGATTAAACAACGTTGTTTGGCTTTTCTTTCCTTTACGTTTGTTGGAATTTGATGTTTATTTGATTTGGTCTTTGATTCTGAAATTTAGTGGTTAATATGCATTGCACAAGATTTTACTGTTTCACTATTATCATTGCATTGCCTTCGATTACTAAAAACATATATTCAAATTTTCTTTGTATTTTAGATTTCAGGGTCAGTTTGAATAGATAGACAGTGAAATTAATTTCTCTGAGATTAAAAACAGTATTGGCAATAAAATGTGATTTGAGTACTACAACTTCGTTTTTGTTTAAATTAATTTTTAAATCGACGAAATGGTTGCTCGTCCCTTGATGCTTCCAATGACGTATGCGAAAATGCAATTATTTTTAACGTTTTTTCACCTACATCATTCATAATGAGTAGCTTCATGGTTTTAAATTTAATTGTTCATACCAAAGAAAAAAGGAATGCTAATATGAATGCTTCTGAAATCTCAGATCGACCCAGTAAAATACAAGAGCATCTCATCTGGGTTTGGAATCTTGCTGAAGGAGCAAGGTATTAAAGGTTTATCCAAGGGTTGGGTGCCTACTCTGCTCGGTTACAGTGCCCAGGGCGCTTGTAAATTTGGCTTCTATGAGTTCTTCAAGAAGTACTATTCAGACCTTGCGGGTCCTGAATATGCATCAAAGTATAAGACCCTGATTTTTCTTGCTGGTTCAGCATCAGCTGAAGTGATTGCTGATGTTGCTCTCTGCCCTATGGAGGCTGTCAAAGTCCGTGTGCAAACTCAGCCGGGATTTGCCCGAGGTTTATCAGATGGATTACCAAACTTTTTGAAGGCTGAAGGCTTTGGCGGGTATCATAAACTTTAAATAAATTTATGGTTCAAGTAGTGGATTTATGTTTTGGATGAAATGCTGATACTATGTTCTTACAATGTTTGTAGGTTGTTCAAAGGACTCGTTCCTCTCTGGGGACGACAGATTCCATGTAAGCCAAACATTTAGCAATTTATAACTGTTAACCACTGTGTTTAAGTCTTTCCTTGGGGTTGTGAGAAGTTTAGAATCTGTAGTGACGAAGTAAATTGCTATATGTGCAGATACGATGATGAAATTTGCATCTTTTGAAACAATTGTAGAGCTACTCTACAAGCATGCCATTCCAACCCCGAAAGATAAGTGCAGTAAATCATTGCAACTTGCGGTGAGCTTTGCTGGTGGATACATAGCTGGTGTTTTCTGTGCTATTGTGTCACATCCTGCTGACAACCTAGTCTCTTTTCTCAACAATGCCAAGGGAGCAACAGTCGGTGATGTACGTAAAAACCTTATATTGTTTCAATATCATTGATATATATGTCACTTTTGACATGATCACCCGGATCTTTTGCACTTCTTTAATCTGTTGCAGGCGGTGAAGAAGATGGGATTGTTGGGTCTTTGCACCCGTGGACTTCCCCTTCGTATTGTCATGATTGGAACCCTTACTGGTGCACAATGGGGAATCTATGATGCTTTTAAAGTTTTTGTTGGGCTGTGAGTTTTTTCTGATATAGAATTTTAAATCCTAATATCCAAGAAATTTCAATCATATCCAATGACTTAAATCTGGTTTTCCCACTCCTGCAGGCCAACCACTGGCGGTGGTGCTCCCACTCCTGCACCTGCAAAGGCAGGAAAAAGTATGTAGTTCGTGGAGAACGCAATGCTACTTTAGTTAATTCATGTATGAATTTTATAAAGGGGATTCCCCTTGTTGAGAGCAATAATAGGGTTGATGTCCACCAATGGCGATTTTTTAGTGTACGGATTTCGTTCTTTGTTCTTATTTGTAGGTACCCATTCAAGCTGTAACCAAACGATGATTGAAACTTTTGTTTCAAAGAAACATAGGTTTGGGTTAAGTTTAATGCAGAATTCTTCTCAAAAGATTATATACTCTTGGCTTTTTGTATACAAAGGAAGCATAGAGGTCGAAAAAAGAATTGCAAGATTAATCTTTTTGTCTATCTTTAAAATATGCTTTTTATAAATCAATTGATTTAATATTGCTAAGCTAAGGCCTTCAACCCTAGCCAACGGTGAAAGGGTTTAAGAAGGCCCTAGTTGGACTATTGCTTGAACCTAGATAAATGGGTTCTGGGTCTGGTCAAGCCGAAATTGATCCATGTTCTTTTTCTTTTTCAAGCCTACGATCTGTTTTTTAAAGTATATTTTTCCCCATCAAGGATTGGGTTAGCTAGTAATTTATTAACTTTTTCTAATAGATTTTAAAGCCTCCTTTCCCTTGCTCATTGCTCAAGATATGAATTAGGAATTGGGTGGATTGTAATTGAACACGTGGTAAAACAATTTGAACCATATAACTTCTGTGAACCCTTGATTTACAATCCTAGTTTATATAAATAAATAAATCACAATTCCAAGACGTAACATAAATAAATATATGAATACGGCATCTCAAAATTAATACAAATATACATATTATTGTAACACGTAATAAAATCAATTCAAAATAATATGTAAGTAATTTATTTAGCTAAAGTTATTACAGGCACGTAAATAACAATTCAAACATTGTCATCTTCAATCTCCTCCTCGATATTATATAGAAGCTCTTGTATTTAAACTAACTCGAGAAAAACCAAACCCAAGAGCTTTAAGCCTTTAACTCCTGGACAATTGCTTGCCGGTCCTAGGTTTGATTGTAAAAATAAAGGCGAATATGTACTAGCAAGTACAGCGAGATAATAACGCAGGGGTAGAATTGGCAAAGGAGGTGCTCATCATTTAGGGTTTGTTTTCTTTTAGCTGTCATGTTTCTGTTACGGCTGACAGAATTTACGACGCAAAATACAACTTTTCTTTGAAAACCATAAAAAAAAAAAAAAAAAGAAAAAAAGAAAGAGACAGACACTTCTGATAATCATAATATTGTAGCTTAGCTTTGATAGCGATTAGTTTGAAAAGAGGTTGAATCCTTTAGTCTAACTAATGCTTAAACTGTTTATAATTATGAGGTTATTCGTTATAAATGGAATGTCAACGAAATTAAAATTTATTTAATTAGTAAACATTTTACATACATGCATGCATTTACAAGCAGTTTATATATATATATGTCAAATCATTTTAATTATTTACTGTGAATTTTAGATAAAAATTTTTATCTACGTTTTAAGCCTTATCATTCTCTTTTCTTCCCACGTCATTATGATGATAAAAAAAATCTATATAACTTTTCCTTTATTTTTCTACCAAAGAAACGGTGGTTTCTTAGTTTTGTAGGATGCAAAAGAACCAAATTAATGGATGATTTTTGCTATACCAAACATTATTTTTTTCATCTTTAATGTGCATTTTATTATACTAAACGTTTTGACTTTTAAGAAGTCTGAAAAGAAGTCAAACCAAATAGAAAATTTGTTGTTGCAATGGATAAATTTCAATACAAATACTTTGTTTTAATATTTATTATATTCCTTACCCAATTTGGACACGTGGCATTACGATAAATTATTTGAGAAGCATTCACGGATTGCCTTTTGCCTCACATCACTAACCACCCATTGATTAGAGGATCTTCCATTAGGCTACCTGCTTTTTAGAGGTAACATACTCACCACCTAAAGGAACCATTATCGGACAATCAATGCACAACAACCTCATTATATCTCAATAGAGGGAATGTCAATTCAATACCACACTTGAAGGCAACCAAATTGCAATTTGGCCGACCATACGAGCAGGCCACTGCCCATATTGTCGAAAACTTGGCACTACCAAACAAGGTTCCTCCCCCTTTAAATATCCCAAGGAACGATAAAGAAATGATATTTTCCCTATTTAACAACCTTAAGCACTCATCCTCAGCACTCAGTGTACCTTACCTTTCCAACGTCCATCACCTTATTCTCTTCTTACTCCTCCTCTTTCGCCTATATAAGTGAACCGACCTCTTTGTCACCATCTCTATTTCCTCCTTATTGACCACTGTCAACAATATTTCCAAACAAATTTTAAAAAGATCAATCCAACTTGTTTATCCAAACTAGGGCTAATTATGTAAGCACGATTTAACCGATTCATGTATGGACGCATGCTGTTGCTATACACGTCCGACAAAAATTGAAGTACATTTTTTTCTTAATGTTCTAATGGAAAACCAAACTTCGAAGGGATACACTAATGTTATGTCTAAATCCAGAATGGGGTCCAAAGCTATGAGTTTTCCTTCAAAGAAAAAACGGAAATTGAGAAATTTCAGCTTTTTGTGTATAAAACGCGTTTTGATGAAAAAGACGTACACTTTGTCTGTGTATTGCATGCAGATTACTGTGTGAAAAGTATTAATTTTCTCTTTAAACCTTTTACTTTCACTTGATGTTTGTAATTCGCTGTTAACGTCCCCAGCCTCATTAAAGCCACTTTGTTTGTTTCCTGGGAAATCTTTATGAAGCATTTTGTTTTTCATTTCGACGAAAATTGAAAACAACTTTGTTTTATTTTCTCGAGAAAATCTTTCCGTTTTGAAGTTGTATTTGTTATAGGCGTTCACTAGCTCATTAAAACAACTTTGTTCGTTTCCTGGAAATTTTTGAAAGGCATTTTTATTTTTCCTGTTCTACTTGTATTGACTATTAAAGTTTAGGAAATCAAACTAAGTAAATTTATTTGAATTAAAATGAATATTTAATACTACTTAAATCCATGAGACATATTTTTAAATGAAAATTTACTAGATTTAAATTTCTTTTAAAAGATTTCACCCTAACTAAAATATCACAAAATTTTTAATTAACATATTAAGTACATAAACTCATAAATTTCTTAAAAAATGCTTTTGTTTAGACTATAGATATATCGAGAAACTACGCAAAAGACCAGCTTGATCTAACAATGGATGAAGTTTAATCAATATTTTCGAATGGATTGGTATTTTACTCGTCCTATATACTATAGGGGTCCCCGGAAGTCATTAAAGCAGCTTTGTTTGTTTCCGGAAAATCTTTCTGAAGCAAAATAAAAGCAAACATGCATGGCAGCAATCTACATATACGTGCTTTATATATCAAATCAAATTGCTTTCCACAACCGTCCCAAATCACCCAATGAACAAATTTGTTTGTTTCCCTAGAATTTTTATTTTTTAAAAAAATTAAGAGATCATTTTCCGCTGGAATATATGTATATATAGGGCAGGGAAGCAAGCTTTGCTATATCTTTATCTTTTACGTAATTAAGATCACTCAAAGATCAACTTGCGATTCTTTGTAAATTGGGAAAATAAAAAATATGTCACGTCAAACTAGTTAATTGCTTGCTAGCTGTGTTAGCCAAAAAAAAGAAAAGGTACGTAATTAAAGACAATAAAACTTTGTAATGTATGAAACAGACAAACCACGTCTTCTCTTAATTCAATATGGTTTTGTGTGTGTGTGTGTGTGTGTGTTTATGTTTTGGTTTGGATTGAAAATTCGACGATGTTAAGTACACACACTGTCACGTCGAGCAGCTAGTGTTTTGATGGTCTCCACATATATTTTATGATGCTGATATTGTAGGACAAACAAAAGAGAATTTCTCTTTTACTAAGTGCGCTTATGCTATCTGTCTCGGCTGTAATATCGTTGCATGGAGTTGAAAGAAGCAACGTATTATAGGTGGGTCAAAGCCTGAACACTGAGCAGTTGCTATCTCTGTTGTGTGTTTGGGTGCGCTCCATCTCTTGTTTACTGCGACACAATTGTACTCTAACTCTATGTTTGGTTCTCCCGTCAAGCACCTGCTGCCCCTCTCGTTTGGTATAATTGAAAACAATAATTGTTTGAACAAGAACCAAAAAAAATCTGAAAATAAAAAAGAAAAGGTAAGAATTTGAACAATAAATTTTTAGATAATGCATTTAGAAAATCAGTTGTTGATTTTGTTCAAATTTATTTTTTGTGTAGAATGTGTCTTGCATTTTTGGATCAAATTAGAGTCAAAGTAGGGATGGCGTCGTGATGAGGAATCACGTGACGTCGCAACGAAGTGACAAATTCTAACTTAAAGCAGCCACATAATTAGATTCTCAGTAGGGTTACTTTTCCCAGTTAAACTCTGATTATACCAGAGATATTTTGTATGATTAAAACTTTATAATCTTAACCTGCCTTAGTAACACTAGAATAAACATATTCATAACATCAGATTTGAGGAAGATCAAGAGAGAGTTTTCAGAGAACTTTTAAGCGAATTTTGTATAGCGAGAGAGCTTTTTAGGGTTAGGGTTTATTTTGAATTTCTCTATCTTGTATTCTATGATTATTTGCTCGTTATTGAAGTTTTTCTTTGCTCGTGATTTTTTATCCTCTTGATTGGAAGAGTTTTTTCATGTAAATTTGTGCGTCCAATTTTCTCTATTTCTTCTTTCTCATTATTTATACAAGCGAATCCCCAACATTTATATAATCAGATATTTTTGTTTAAATCTTTAAAAAAATTGAAAGGATTTTCCGATTTAAAGCATAATCTAAACTCATGAACAATTTTAACATTTCTAATTGATAGAGTTTCGAAAAGAGGAATTCCCACATATAGGGGTGAGCAAAATCCAATTCGATTCGAAAAACTCGATAAAAAATCCAAATTTCGAATTAAATAGTTCGAGTTATTGAAGTTAATAAAGTTATTCGGATCAACTCGAATAAAAAATGAAGTTTTTCAGTTTAACTCGAATATGAATTACACAATTCAAGTTATCCAGAAATCAGAATAAGAAAAGACAAAACTACATCGTTTTGATAAATGTTTACTTTTTAAAAAGTTAAACGTCAAAACCATTAAGTTAAAAGGCAAAATTATGTCGTTTTGGTAAATGTTTACCCATTAAGTTAAAAGGTAAAACCAAATAATCTTATACTTTATCTACTAGTTAAATAATTAGTCTATGTAAACGCAACACTGAGTATAAATAATAGGATCCGTTAACTCGACTTGACTCGAAATTTTTTGACTCGATTCGATTTAATTAAAAAATTCAAGTTGAGTTCGGTTGCTAAAATAGGATTCTTCAACTCAACTAACTCAAAAAATTTTGACTCGATTTAACTCGACTCGATCGAATACTCACCCCTACTACGTATTAAAATGAGTAAATGCTTGTTTGACATTACCATTATGTAATTGAAGAATTAATGCATAGTATATTAAAATCACATATGCTAATAGCTTAAGAGAGTAAGTAGTTAAGGTGGTTTATTTACATTTTAAAAATTAAAACTCAACCTATATTATTATTATAAATGGGATAAAATATATTAGTAGTCATCTAATTATTAGATTTTTTTTTGTCATCTAAATATGAAAAGTTATAAAATAGTCACTCAATTATTCGATTTTGTCTTTTTTTTATCTACAGCAGACTATGATAACTTTAAAAATGGTATAATAACAACTTTAACCCTTAAAATTTATAAATTATATCAATTTAGTCTTGATTTTAAAAAAATTAATCATTAACATTTAAACATTGTGTAATTTGTTGTTGTTTTATTAAATTCCACTCTTCTTTGTGACATATTGGGTTAATTTTGAAAGAATAAGAAAAAGATAAAAATTATTATCTTGGGTTACTGGGTATTTACATTTTTTTGTTATTTTTAATCAAATTTAACTAATAATTTTTTTTTAACTTTTTAAGTGAAAGAGTCACAAAGAAAAGCAATGTAAACATGAAAGGTTAAATTTTTTATATTCAAGACTAAATTAACAGAATATATAAATATTAATACTACTATTCTACCATCCAAATTTAAATCCAAATATGTGTAAATTAAAATTTTCTTGGTTGTAAAAATAAAATAAAGTCTGACCTACAACAATAACTACATAAACTAAATTAAACTTGGGTTGAAATGAAATAAATTTAAATACTCATTACGTAATAAGTTTTTAAAAAGAAGCATGTAATAGTAAGATGTACTACAGTTTTAAAAAAGGATTTAAGTTTGAATATTAGAGGCAACATTATTGGTTTCGACAACCAAGAATCTTAAACAACAACCGGAAATAAAGAATATATAAAAACAGAAAAAGCAATCAATTCCATATGATTACTTTAGCACCAACTCTGTCTCCTCCATTTGTCTTCATTTCCATATAATTCAGGGGATTTTACGTGTCTGGTTAAAGCTTTCATCTCCACATTTTGATCTCCTATACAAATCATACTTATCCATATTTAATGTTTTATCTTCTTTCACGAATGACAACTGGACTATACCAAATTGCAACTTGCTTATTCATCCTTCTTGTTTCCTTAATATTATAAACTACAAATTAGTGTGTCATATCCCCATCTCATCATTTGTTGTTGTCAGTTTAGTCCCACAAATATTTTTTCTGTACCAAAAAATCTTTCCCTCATTTTCTCATATGTTTTCTCATTTTCATATTGAAAAACATAATACTTTTGAATAGGATATAACATAAAAATAAAATGATTTAATTAAATGAAAAACTTGATAAAATTTAAGGTAAATTATATTATTAGTAGTTAAATTATGGGTAAGTTTTTGTTTTGGTAACTTAACTAAAAAAATTACAATTTGATCATTAAACTTAAAAAAAAATTTTCATTTAAGTTACTAAACTGTTAAAACCAATGTTATATGACTTTTTTCTATCCGCACTGCCTACACCAATCGATAGCTCTCTTTCCCCTTATTTTTTACATTTCAGTTTTCATTTTCAATGAAGCAGCTTTGGACGTCATGAATCTGCAAACCAAAATTTAAATAAATTTTTTCTCTGATCTAGCACACTGACCGTCAGATCGACATGGATTTAATGTATGTTCTTCTACTTGTTGATGGGTACTAATCCACTGTACTAATTGTTGCTTGGAACTAGCTGGTAGAACTTTTTTTTAATTAACAGTCTAGTGACTTGAATATAAACTTTTAACTAGTTCGGTGACTTTGACCAAACTTACCCATAATTTATTGACTAATGGTGTACTTTACCCTAAATTTAACATTAATATAATAAATTATCATGTCTTAATATGTCTAAAATATCATATTATTTTATTTTAATAAACGAATAAACCACTATTTAATCCCTAAACTTGATAACTCTTTCTAACTTAGTCCCTAAATTTTTTTTATCCAAATAAGTCTTGAGACTTGGTAACTTCTCCCACATTAATCTTAGAAATTGACAATTTTCTCAATTTTGGCCCGTATGATGACGTATTACTCTAATATTATATCGCACTACATCATCGTATACAAATTATAATTTTTTCTATGAAAAGCTAATTGATAAATAGAAGAATCTTAGAGCGGCAGATTATCGCGAAGACCAAAATTGAAAAAAAAAACCCCACCAAGTTTAGGAATTAATATAGACAAAAAAAAATAGGGACTAAATTAAGAAAAAGTGTTAAATTTAAGGATTAAATGTTGAGTTATCCATTAAGAAAAAAACGATGGGCTAGATATGGAAAGTCGTGCTTGAGCTATCAGGGTTAGATTTTGGGCTTAGTGGATAGTTTTGGGTCAGAGTGAGGGTGGCGGTGATCCTTAGATATTACAATACGTCCTTTCAACCGTCAATCCCATCCCATCCAATTCTGTTCTGTTCTTTTAAAAAAAGATTGGGACTGACAATGACTGTTTTTTGTCTGAAAGTATACACTCTCAGCCGCTTTTATGTAACAACATGCCTTTTCTGTTGTTCTTAACTTCTTATAATAAAAATTATTAATAAATGAAAAAACCCAACCCAACCCAACCCAACCCAAACCACCCATTTCTTCTTTGTTTTTGGTTGATTGCTCAAACAGTATAAATATTTAATTTCTCTGAACAAAGGGTGTGCCAAATCACTGCCGTGAACATCATTATATGGCAGAAAAGGTATAGGTATAGTATGTCTGGGAAACTGAATCACTGACACCTTCAACTGTTATAATTCACTACTATTTTAGAAACTCAATTTTTTATTATAATAAAAGCAATTTTAAAATAATTATATCTTATATCTTTTGATTTTGAATAATTACATAATTTTTTTTACTTAGATTGAATAAATTAAAAATCAAGATATCAATATTAAGAAAGACATTAAATAGGTTGACCTAAGATTAATAAGTGGTGAAACCGGTCTTTATAATTTATAAAATTTTAAATTAGTAATAATAGAATTATATTTTGACTCCTTCAAGATATAATAAAAATTTGATTTAATCTTTTTAAAATTTATAAAGCATTGACTATTAAGATGATAAAATTATAATTTAACTTTGACTACCTCCAGAATCAATTGAATTAGAGGATTAAATTTTTAATATATTTTTATAATTTATTTAATTGAAACAAATAAATCAGTTTACAAATTTGACCCTCAAAATCTTGTTTGCAGCTTGGTGGAAGAGCATGAGAGGGGTTAGGTTGTTAATATTAAGTCATGTCTGTAATTAGTATGTTTGTAAAGCAGATTTCTATCTGCTGAGTCATGTCTCACATTATTAATTGTGATTTGGGAAAGAAAAGAAAGGTCAAATCTAGAATTAGAAAATTAAAATAAGAAATTACAAAATATCCACTTTCTTTTATTGGTGGAGACGTGAGAGATAGATAAGATAAGAGTGAAATATAGAAGTTTTGCATGGGAAAGAGTTACCATGCAATCTCTTTCTCTCTCTCTCTCTCTCTCCTGACATTTATATAAACCTTGGAAATGGGCATCTTTGTTTTTCATACACGCTTTAATTTTCTTGACTGCCTCCAAACGCGCTCACTTCATCTCTCTTGAAAAAGAAAAATAGTAGTTTGAATTCTTTTGTTTTTCTTCTCTAATGGCGTCCTATTCGTTTCAGTCTCATCCTTTTCTTCTTGACTCCATTTTCTTACCAAACACGTCCACTACCAAAGTGTCTGGTTTCGTGGAAGAAAGCAACATCATTAATCCCAATTGTTTCCCTCAATTTTACCAGGATTCACCTGTTGGTTCTATGCTCCATCAAAGTAACTGTCTTGATCACAGTTCAAATGAGCCTTCCACCGTGACTAAAAAACAGAGCACCGACGATGATTCCTCCACTGCGGTGGATAAGCTTGAAAGTGGCGAGCAAGTCACTCAGAAGAAAAGGACAAGGAATGGGACAACCTCGAATTCTGCACAATTTAAGGTTTGTCCATGACCATGTTTTTTTTTAAAAAAAAAATATTGTGTTTCGGGTTTTTCAATAATGGGTTCCCTAACTGTTTTTTATGATTGATTCATGGAATTTTTTCATTAGGGTGCAAAAGAAGGGAAAACCAAGAAGCAAAAGAAGTGCAATGACGGCTTGAAAAATGAAAAGAAAGGGTGTAACTCTAAAGCTGATAAGAAAGACCAAGAGAAAGCAACCGAACAGCCACCAAAAGGTTACATTCATGTTAGAGCCAGGCGGGGTCAAGCCACCGACAGCCACAGTCTAGCAGAAAGGGTACTGTTATTCTAGCAAAACTCACTTTTTCTAGGGCTAAGAATCCCACGCTTTTTGCAGCAACAAGCAGCAGCTTGGGCTTGACCCTCAGCCCCTTTTCTGGGTCAAAACTCATGGCCTAAAAGGATTGGTTGAACCATGGGACCTAGCCCCTG
This sequence comes from Gossypium hirsutum, assembly GCF_007990345.1. Lineage (NCBI taxonomy): Eukaryota > Viridiplantae > Streptophyta > Magnoliopsida > Malvales > Malvaceae > Gossypium > Gossypium hirsutum. The sequence continues at coordinate 3,386,493 of NC_053447.1, read as the reverse complement.
ATTTTAAAATTAGATTAGTTGTTCCTTATTGGTTATTTTCTTGAAATGGATTTTGCAGGTAAGAAGAGAGAAAATAAGTGAAAGGATGAAGACATTACAGCGACTTGTTCCAGGGTGTGACAAGGTGATCAAGTTCAGTTCCAGTTTAAATTGCCATTTGTCTTCTCTCTTTCTTTTTCTTTTTTAACATTTCTGACAGGCTGTTTTGATCATGGGGTTAATTTTTGTACGAAAATAGGTGACTGGAAAGGCCCTTATGTTGGATGAAATTATCAATTATGTTCAGTCCCTACAAAACCAAGTTGAGGTAACAATTAACAAGCTGTTTTTTTAAAATTATTTCTAATACGCAAGATCAAACAACCAATACATAATCTCTTGTTTCTTTGTCTTTCTTTTTTTTTTTTTGGTAGTTTCTGTCAATGAAGCTTGCTTCTTTGAGCCCCACGTTCTATGACTTTGGAGTGGACCTGGAAACATTGATGATCAGACCAGAAGTAAGAAAGCATGTGTTGTTTAAAGCTATGCCTAGTTTGCCCACCATTTATATGTGTTAATTATAACCCATTATTTCATTACTGAAGCTGATGAAATCTTTGTCTCTCTGACATTATTATTGTTTTTTTTATTAGAGGGCGAGCAGTACTGAAACATCCCCACTTCCAATGCCATGTCCACAACAATGTAACCCCATTCAGACCACTATTGCCCCATCTCACATTAATTATCCTCTTCTGGATGTTTCAACTGCACTTTTTCTTCAACAGGGGCTAAGGCCCAATCTCTTTTCTCACTCTCAGGTATATTCACATAAAAACAATCACATTTATCAGATATATATATAAATATGTAGATGTATATATATTCTAACTATTTGACAAGACATCTTTTTCAGGATAATGGAAGTGTATTGTGGGATGTGGAGGACCAAAGACAAAAAATTTTCAACTCATCTCAGCTCAACGACAACTTATGTTTTTTCCATTAATATTAATGCAGAGAGAGAGTGAGAGAGAGCTGCCCTACAAACATCTGGTAGTAAACCCCTCATGTACTGCCTTGTTTTCTTTTTCATGCAATAAAAATATTAAAACAAATTTTCCATTGTAAATTTACCTACATTTTTCCTTTGTTAAACCAGCAAAAAATACCGGAGAAACAAAGATTCAAAACCAAGGTCATCTGGCTTTTTTCTGCATAACTTTTCCATGGAGGAATTAAAAGCAGCATCTGAAAGATGAATAAAAGGGCAGCTTGCAAAGCAACATTGGATGGAGGAAGAAGAACACAAAAGGACAGATATAAAACCGACCAAAAATAAGACCATATCTTTTTGTAGATCCATTGTTCCTGTCTATTTTGACTCCCCCCCATGTCACTTTCATGCACAAATTCCTAGACCCTACGCCTGTTTAGTGTTTCTGCCCAGAACTAAAACGAACCCCTTAATTTATTTTCTTTCATGTAGTAAAAGTAAAAAGTATGTTGTAATGTAAAAATCAACTTTATAAAATCTCTTTTCCGTTGCTTTTACTGTTTTTCTGTTATTTCTGTTATATTTATTGTCGTCATGTTTATTTGCAGTAGCCTTTTTCTTTTCATCTGCTGAAGAAAAAAAAGTAAATAAACTAATATTAATTTTAAAATTTTATTTAAATTAAATCATTAAATATATATATGTAAATAGAATCAATATATAAGAATAGCTGTTAAGTTTACAATAAATAGGTATGGCTAGGTAGGTTCTGATGCTCTGTGGTTGATGTGACCAGTTGTGCAATATTTGGCTTCAATTCGAGGTGGAATCTTCTTGGTTCTTGCATTTATGGGGGCTTTAGCTTCATTTATCAGATGATCTTCCTCGAGACGAATTCTGTCATGGTACAAAATGATTTTTTATTTTGATTCGTCTAGGGTTCGTTCTATTAATTTTTTAATATTTATAATTTAAATATTTTGAAAATATAGTTATTTGAATTGTTAAATAATAACTTGAGTCATCGGATTGTGTCTATATAGTCCAAGTTGAAGTGTTCTCCTTTAATATATAATTTAGCCGACTTACAAGTTGAAGATTCTGAACAGTGCAAATTAATAATTGGTCTGAAAGAAGAAGAAAAATATATATTTGCAAAAAGATGGACAATTTTCACTTCTAATGTCCAAAGATTGCCATAGCCTGTCTGGTTATGGATCAACAATATCTTCAACATAACATGTATTTGCTGTGCAGAGCAGCAGAATTCCTTTTTCTTTGATGGCAACATCAGAATGGTGATCTCTATTCTCAACGTAACCATATAACAATAATGAATATAAAAAAATGAAACTGAATGACAACCCACCAATGAAAGGATGGCAGTGGTCCATCACTTGTGGCCCTAAGATCACATCATTGTATCAATGGACGTAAATATAGAAATATATTGAGAAAATTGTGATTAGGGTTTCGATGCCTTTTGTCAAGCGCTTTGAGTAAGATTTTGCAATATTTGGTTTTAGTCCATAATGGAAGAAGAGAATATTGTTATGGAGATGATCATAGGAATTTTTATTCTATTTTTTCTTTTTTATAAAGTTGAGGAAACAATGAATATTAAGAAGCAAGAAAAAGGTAGCCAGGCAGCCCAACTATAGTGGTCAAAGGAATTGGAAAAAAATGGTGATCTTGATTTAATATTCGTACCAGTTAAATATACCCCATTAAACAATCAAAAAGCTTGGATTCTTTTTTCTAAAAATATGTTCCATTTGGCATTTCTTATATTCTTTGCATGTTTTGCATTATGGTTTGATTAAAAATCCCAAATCATCAAATTAAATCCTTAATTATCAGCATCCTTGGGCATGATCCGCTGTAATTAAACCAAATGATCTCTCTTTTGTTTTAACCGTTGTATAGAAGCAGACAATCCATGTGGTTCAAAGTGTTTCACTTGTTTTCTTACACTGACCCACACATATTTAACTTCCATAGATGCTGCAACGACTAACAAATAACAACCTCCCCATCTTTCTTCACCATTCCAATGTCTCAATCTCCAAAAACCAAGGAACAAAACTCCGGAAAAAGTGGGAAAATAAAATTTATGTGTTCAAACCGTTTGAAGTTGCTTTTCTAACAAAGCTGTGACATTGAAATTTTCTTTCAATTCAGATGATAACGATGATTCAGTTCATAAAATGATTGCTTTATAGATGGAAAAACAGTGATATGATATTTAAATGAGAGTGGTTAAGTGTCTCCAGGAGAGGAAATCAGTGAATGCCATCTGCATACAAAATGGAGTAAATGCTCTTTGTACAATGTACGCTCACCAACTGATCAATCTTCTTCGTCATGGACCCTCGTGTTTCTCCATTTATGACGTGATTACGTGTTTTTAATTTAATTAACATCATGTCTATAACATATATCATAAAAAAATGACAGTTTCGAAACTTGGAATTTACTTCCCGATGTCTCCGGAACTTGCAATAATTTGGATCCCGCGAGTTTATTACAGAAGAAAACCATTGTTAATATGTTTTCATGTAAATTATTATTATATGAAACAATTTGAAATATGTTAAATTATGGTACATGATATTATGCAATAAATTTTAAAAAATAGATATAATAATTAAACACGATATTGGTTGAAATGATAAAAATATTATAATATTTAAATGATCTGTTGGTTAAGGGTGTCCTCAAAGTTATGAGATTGATCCGCAAGCCTGTGTGATAATTTAAGTGGGTGCATGAGTTTCAAATGTTACTGTATAAAAAATAATAATATTTTGGGTTCAAATCCCCCATTATGTGCAAATATCTATCGCCCCTCAAAATAATATATGTTACTTTGTAAAAAAATAACTTTTGATAAATTCTTTATTGAATGGAGACACGAAACTTGTGACTAAAAAAAAATTAAGAAATTTATAAAATGGCATATTTTGAGTTTTGTCTGGGCAATAAATGATTTTACATCAAAATATGTGTTATTCCAATATATTATTGACATGGAACTTTAGATAAAAATAATTACTGAAAAATAAAAATAAAAAAATAAAATATTATTACACCATCAAATTTTAGTTTAATTGTGTAAATCTTTTAACCATATATAACTCAATAAATAAGCCCAACTACTTAATGGACTAGTTTGCTAACTTATTACAAGAGTTATAAAGAATTTGTTATCTAAATTTTTTATATTATTTATCTTTTTGTATTGTGAGATTATTAACATCATAAATTACGGCAATATTACCAATAAGTCGTTAGGTGCAATGTTAAAACACATTGCATTCATAAGGAGAAAGTACAAGTTTAAATCTTGAAAATAATATTATTAGGAGAGGTAACTACGAACCCTGAATATAAAAAAAAATTACGATAATATGGGTTCACTAAAAATATTAAATAATAATTTTATATTATTGGTGATTATTTTTATTTTTGTTTCAAAGTACATTTATAATAATGCATTAGCCTTATAAATACAAAATCAATTAAGACAATACCCATCTGAGTTTCTTCGACCAGTCCTTTCAATTAATTTCAATTTCTATCCACTCCAGACGTACAACAAAAGGGAAATTTGCATGGCAAAGCATGCTTTCTAAAAGCACCAACCTCAGCTACATAGTTCAACACTTGTCATAGCTAGTTTCACTAAATGAAGTGGTTTGTTTTTGGGGGGTTAGGTATAAACAATAATATATAAAAGCAGAAGGAACAAAAAAAACCCAACTAAAGGATAGGAAAAAAAAAGTGCTACTTCAAAATTTTTTTGTCAACTAACATTTTGGTAAGTTGATTTAAATGTGTGATTGACTGATCATGAAGCAAAGGTCATGTATATAATAACTAAAGCAAATTTTATGTGCAAGTGTAGGACACACATGTCAAAACCTGGAGAAATTTCCTAGCTTCCTTCATTCACTTTTTCCTTTTTGGTAATTTGATTATGATGATGGTGATGATATGGTATATTTATATGCATGACCCATCAAAATCATGAAGGAGACATGACTGCCATTAAAGGACCCATCAAAAACTCTCTTATGATTATCAATCTAACCATCTAAGTATATGAAAAACGGGAGTTTCCTTCTTCTTTTTTTCGAAGAATAATGAGAGTTGTTTTTTTATATGAATTTGTAAAAATTTAATCACAAAAGAATTAGCCATTAAAGGATACTTTAGTCTTCTATTATTTGGATTTAGATACGTATTTGGTTTAACTATGTTTAATTTGTTTTTTTAATATGTATTTAGAGAATATTTTAAAAATTATATCTTGATATTTATATTTTGAATATGCATTTAATCTAAATGTTAATTTAAAATACATGAATATTGAAAATAGAAATGTTAAAAAAGAAATTAAAAGTCAAAATTACATAGCTGAAGGAAATATATTAGATATTAATGAATTAATAAAAGTTCATAATATTATAGGTGGTTAGAATATACTAACAATATTAAGAGAAATATTTGAAATATTGCTTATTTAGAGTTTACAGATCTTTAATGGGTTGATATTGTTCTTGGATTGAACTAGATTTCGTAGGGGCGAAATTAGAAAAAAAAAATTGGGGGGACTGGAATTAATTTGTATGTTTTTACGATGGTAAAAATATAATTTTACCATTTTAATAGTTTAGATATTTATAATTTTTAAAAGGTTAAATTAAATTTTTATCATTTTTAGGATAAATTGCAATTTTACGATTACTAATTTCAAATTCTATAAATTATAAATGGTCTAAATAAAATAAAAATCATTTTAGAGAGGCCAAGTCCCCTCCAACTCCTCTCACTTTGCTGATGGGATTTTATCTTCTAATTTTATTAAGAACCTTAGCATTTAAGGCAAAGTTCATAGAGCGGAAGCACCTCGCCAAATTAGGCTTGCATGGTGCACGCACGATCACCACCTCAGGCATGAGAGCATCACAATCTTGGTAGAGTTTGCACCTTTTTGTTGAGGCTCGAGGGAAAGCAGTTATTTTTAGTGAAATCTTCAAAGTGTGGTTTATCTGAAATCAATTAACCTTTCAACAGGTAGATATTATTTAAGAATTGGGTCGTAGTATTGTCTCATTTATCTTCAAATTTCAGCACAAATTAAGAAATTATTTTCAACGGTCTTGAAATATATTGGTACTAACTACCTAGTACCTATTATGACAATCTTTTAGCAAAGCAAATATGGAATTAAAAATCACCCGTTTCTTCCCGGAAGCATAACAAATGCTGGAAAACACTTGGGCGGCGTGTCTCACCGGCGGTTTTGTCAGAAAACGAGAAAATTATGTGTGTAGAAGGTTTAATGGACCAAAAATCTTGGCCGTCTTTGTAGGTAGAAGATAACAAGGAGAATTATTAAATGGCAATGGGCAGTATTGGCCCACCTTTGGGGGAGGTGAAGGGACGGGGACCAGTTTTAAAGAGTGGTGATCGGCTAGGAACTTGGGATGGTGCAGCCTCTGGTTGCGGCCGAATGGACCAGACTAGGGGTCCACTAGGGGGACTTCACTTGTTAAGAGTCGGTCCAAGTAGAGGAGCAAACCCGCATGGTTTGGTCGCTTCCCCATCGAACTGCCTTGTCTCTCTCTTTTGCTTATCAAAAATTAATAAATAATGGATTGAAGAAGAAGAAGAAGAAGATTTAGGCATGGGCTCTACAAATAAATATATTGTTTTTATATCCACTTGTTTCATGTTTTTCTCTATTATAAGATATAGGTGGATTTGGATGAGCGATGAAGTGCGGTACGGTCTATATTGTTACAACATTAATCTCATTATCGCCGCTATTTTTATACTAATCGCAGTTAAACATACCACCCATCTAAACCCACTTATAGATTACTTCATGTTTTTTTAATACAAAAATTAGATAAATATTTATATTAAAAAGATATCTAAGACTTGGTTGTCTCAATTGTCAAAAGACTAATAAGATCAACTAAATTATTATTTTTATTAAATATAATATATGATAATCTTAAAGAATGGTCTATAAGAACTCTTGACTATATTAATTCATTTTTCGAACTAGTTGGAAATGTTAAATTAAAGCCCTTATCAAAAATGGACTAATCAAGTGAGAACCTTTTTTTGTCGAATTAGACGACCTCAAGACCAAATGAAAACTTGTCTATTTGCAGGTGCTTGCCCCCTTACACTGGTCCCTGTATATTTGACTTAAATGGACACTTTGATCATGCTTTGTTTTGCCTTTATCACACAATCCAACTTGGGAATTGTCCAATCACAAACCCTACAATTTCCTTCCTACTAACTAAGATACATATATCTTCAGAACTAGAGTAAGCCAATGTTGAGGTATGAAGTTTTAGATTAAGATATTGTCCCTTTTTTCTATTAAGATATATATTTTCTCAAAAGATAAAAACTATTACAATGATCCACAAACCAAAAGATTGCAAATGTTGGAGTGGGAGATTAAAAGCTTTGCGAATTGGTCTCGTTTGCTATCTATTTGAAATACAAGGAGAAAAAACTGGGACCATAACCTCAGTAAATGTCTGGCTTGGAGTCTCATGGGATGTCTGATTCGGACCAGAAGAAAATATTTGTAAAAGAAGGACGTTTCTCAAGTTCCCGGTACAATCAACACAATGGTCCCTTCCTATAGTACAATTTTAACATGATTTCTTTATATAAGTCCGTAAGGACCGAAAGCAACTGGGCTATTGCAGTTGGCTCGGGGTGTGCTTTAGGGTTCAACATGAACAGTCTTAGACACTTAATTCAACCTTTTGAAACGAAAGCTTGTAATAAGACTCTCATTGACTAGGCTACTACAATTGGTTCTTCACTCGTAGCACCATGCTTCTTAAAGGGTTTGGATTCTTTTGTTTTTTTAGTGTAAAAAATTCGGTATTTAGTAGTTACATCGTGTTTCGATTATCTTATTTGGACAGAAAGAGGGACATGAAAAGAAGATGGGGGGCAAGTTGAGCAATGAAACCGAAATGGAAAACGAACGACAATGAGAGATTCATTTGAACCAACGTGCAAAAGACAATATACTGTTTTTGCATGCAAAATTCAATGTAAATTGTGAGCAGACAAAGGCATGGGAAACCAAATTGACTGCTAAAAATGGATTAATTGCGAAGAGGACGTAACGCTGAGCATCCAAAACCTATAATATGCCGATGGGATGCCCATCCCTCCTTCGAGACTACACATGCAAGCACATGAACCTCGGTTAACACCATGACCTTTAAGTCAAACATTTGACGACGGTTTTTCCATCAAGGACCCTTTTTAAGTGGTCCCATTACCACGAAAATAAAGTCTCCATGCATTTCATACGTAAATTATGCGTAACAATACATTTATATATAGTTCCGAAAAGATAAATACGTTTTGTGGGCACGGAAATTGAATAAGTTAGGTAAAAAGGGTCGGTACATTTGTATGAGATTAATTGCGAAAGGGATTTAAGGTTGAACAATGAGAGCATAGAAGTTGGTTCCTAGGGTTTTTGTTTTTTTTTCTTTTTAGTCTGTGCATTGCCGGTGTGCCCATACCTCCATGAAAGAGACTACGCCATTCATTGTTTATATTTTGTTAGTATTCACTTCTTTTACTGTAAATTTCATCGTCATTTTTGGGTGGCCAACATTGGACGTGGTCCTCCACCGTTAAAATGGATAATCTCTTTATGTTCTTTTTTTTTATCTCTAATATATAAATTAAAATAATGAGAAATATAAAATATGTTTATGACTAAATTTTATTATAAATTTAAAAGGCGAGACGAGATGGAATGGATTTAGATATTTTGGACTGTCCTCTTTACTAGTAATAGCCATATGAGAAAGAGGGTCAGAATAAGCCCGTTTATAACTAATGGGCTTTCTTAATAAGTCCATTTATAATTAAGGGCTTTCTATACAAGAGTCCATTTCGGATCCATTACAGAGATGCAGAATCTTTATTTGCCATCAAATAGTACCATAGCTATTGTCTTACAATTAAAGAAAAAAAAACTGAAATGATTAGATGTTTTTCATTATTAATTAGATTTATCCGATTTACAGGTAAGAAGTTTAATTTAATTAAAAATATTAGTGATTATATTTATTTGATGATAAAAGAAAAAAAGTTTGAAACTTACAATTAATTACTTTAATCTGTCTGAAGACATTTTGATCGAGAAATGTTTGATGCATCATCAATCGATTTTTATTGAGTTGAAAATTGACAGCTTCTGTAAATTGAATCGAATTAATTTCTCACCATTCGTGCATATTGAATGGATTGTTTACACTCAACGAAGTCATCCAAGCATGTTTGCACCCGCAATTCTCCATTTTGGACCAAGATTTTCAAGAATTGAACTTGTGATTTTCTTTAAACTCGATATTGTCACCCTTGAAGCTTGCTAAGTTTGTTTGTCACGAACTCTTGTATGATCAAGTTCATCATCGCTCAAATCCACTTCAATCTTACACGAGTAATTAGACCTTTAAGGAGATTAAGCCCATTATTATGTTGGCCCTTGAATGAGCCTTAGTACTTGCATCATTTCTCCTCTACTCAACAAATTCACCCTCGAACATGCAATGTCAAAGGGAGATAAATCAAAGACACTAAAAGAAGCACTACCACCATATTTACCAGGCAAATCAATTTTATAAGCATTATCGTTGATCCACTCAAGGACTTGAAAAGACACATCTTCCGAGATCTAATTTAGTTTTATATTTTTCGAGAACATATTCTTTTTGCATATGGACTCAAAAACAACTTGTTTCCTCCCGTGGTTTGCTTTTTTAACATTGGCGGTATTGATTTTCTCTGTGTGTTGTCTTACCTTTCATGAATTTGTTTAACAAGTTTCCCTTTACATTCACCATCAAAGGTTTAAAAGTTAATGGGTTAAATCCTTGAACAATTTCAAAGGAGGATAAATCGATGGAACATTGGATGGATGGATAAATATTCGATTGAACCATTTGAAAATTTTTTCCGATAAATTCAATTAATGACTCTAACCGATCCTTTAAGAATAAATTTTTGGCAACTTGGAGTTTGAAGAAGTTCCCCAAAAATCATGAAGATTAATAAAAACGTCATAGCTAATGAATAATGAATATACGCTAGCTAATTAATATCAAAATAAAACTTCCAAGTGTAATGAATCTCCAATTAATCTAAACAATAAGTAGTTCTAGTTGAACAAAATTTTCTTGTTGACCGAGAAACACATAACTTCTAAACAATTGGAAATAGTTAAAAATATCCTAAAAATCAGAATAAATAAATAACAAAAATATAAAACTTACTAAATACAATATTAGGCTCATATATACTCAAGATTATGCGTTAAAACTGAACCTAATAGATTTAAACTCGAGTTAAAATTTGAAATTCAAAATTTCCTATAATAACCCCGTCCAGAAATTATACTCGCGCAATCTTCACTAATACAACCATCGAACTCGAAATAAAGAAATTTAAAGTGCAACGAATTGAACAAGATTGAACAAGATGGCCATTATTTGTGCTAACGATGAGTATTAAGAACAACACGCGGGCAATATAGCTTAATTCTTTCAAAGAACACATTTAATGTTTTATGTATGTAATTTTTGTCAAGGGAAGCTAATTCATTCGTTCAAGTTAAATAGCATAGTTAGATGCAAGGTAAACATAGGTTAAGCTAATGGTTTCACTAGTGGCATGCTTAGCTACCAGGGTTGTTTGGAGAACCATTGATGTCGTACATTGTGAATGGTGCCCAAAAAAATGTTGCGACTTATCGACTTGTGACTAAACAAAAGAATGATGAATTTACATTCACAAAGTTCGTCAAATAAGTTGAAAAGGGGTAGAGACATGTAAAAGGAACCCCTCCAAAATCTATTCTGAACAGACCTCATTTGCTGTTGCTGTTGTTTCCACCGCTAACTATACATATCGTTTCAATGGGAAAGGAACGAGTTCTTTTTCATTGAACAATTATAGTTGATTAGTTTTTTTAAAGATGTAAATATGATACCTTAAGACGTTGATACATTGTTGGTGTTGTTGGCCTCCTTGTGATCACCTATATTTGTCGAAAGTTTGAAACCATTCAAGGGAGACTTTTTGGAGTGACACATTGGGTTCCCAACCATATAGCTCTTCGGCTATTGTAATTCGAGGTTTCTTCATGTGTGGATCATTTTTTTGAGTTGTATGTAAATTCATGTATGATGAAATTAACCAATAACACTATAATATTAACACATTTCTTATTTAGCCTTATCAACTTACATAAGAAATAATGTCACTATTATTGTTTAGTTCATAAGCAAGATTAATGTAGTATGCTTACATTGGCAAGATCAAGCGCGATGAATTCTCTTCGATTTGGAAAATGAATTTTCGGACCCATAAGAAGTTGTCGACAATAGAGAAAGTGGAAATGGATAAGTGAAAAAAAGGGAATAGATATTGTTAACGGTCATGTCAGCTTGAGGTTACAATGTTAATGATAGCTAACAGGTCAGTAACCGTAATATAATAATTCGATAATGTTAGTGATCATATAGTATTATTTTTTAAAAATTGATGACCAGAGCGCAATTTACCCAAGAACTCAAAGCACACTGCGTCAGTATAAAAAAATTAAAATTTGAACATATTAAAGATTTTATATTTAAAAAATTACAACGAACAAAAATATTAGAAAAAAAAAGGGATATGAATCGACTGATCCGATTGATTTGAACTGAAAAGCGGCAATTCGAACCGTTCAATTCCCGTTCTTTAATCGCCGTTTTTGCTTCCTCATTTTCTTCACAAATAAAAACAAACCCAAAAAGAGACCGAAAAGAAAACCCAAAGTAAAACAAACATGGCGGAGGTACCGCCGTCAGACGGCCAGGTAAACGCCGGCGGAGGGACCGACCCGTTGGCTTCATCTGAGACTATTGGATCGAAACGCCAGAGACGACCCAGCGTTCGTTTAGGCGACATCGGCGGCGACCAAGCTTATGATTCTCATGTCCGAAGACAGTCGTCTTCCGCCGCCGCATCCGTCGCCAAGCAATGGAAACATCAATCCCGCCACCATTCCGTAAATCCCTCAGTAGCCGCCGCGAGTACTAAATTATCCAAGACTCGCGCTTTAACCAATCTCAACACTGACTTCAACGCAAAGAGCCAAACCCTCGATGACGTAAGAGAAGCGAACAACGATACCAACAATTTAGATGGCGTGGCCGTTTCTAGCTGGAGAGTCAAAGATTCTAAGAAACGAGGCTCCGCCGCGAAGCGGGTCCGCTCCAATTGGGTTTCCAACAGTAATGTGGATGCCGAGGAGAAATACAGTGGCGGTGAAGACAACGATGATTTCGACATGGAGAACTCCGAAAGCCCCTTGAAAGAACAGAGTCATGTTCATTCTTTGGACAATTTGGGTATCGATGGCAGAGAAAGGCAAGTTCTTTATCATGAAAATAATCGAAGAAGGCCAATTCGAACTAGGGTTTCTGATAGAACTGAGTTTTCTGGGCCATCAGATACTAACTTAAGGCGGTGTGAAGAAGATAGCGTTAGAACCTGGTTGGATACTTTGGGTCTAGGACGATACGCCCCTATTTTCGAGATCCATGAGGTAGATGATGAGATTCTGCCATTGTTGACGCTGGAAGATTTGAAGGATATGGGAATAACTGCAGTTGGCTCAAGAAGAAAACTCTTTTGTGCAATCCAAAAGCTCGGTAAAGGCTTTTCCTAACATTTTCTTGTTTTCATCATTGTTATAAGATTTTTGAAACCAGAATTTTATCTTCTTTTTTGATGTAGTGAAGGTAGGAGAATTTGTAGGAGAATTTTGAGTCTGGTGCAATTTTTTTTTTTTTTTGCTGTGCAATTTGCTCATGGTGAACTAAAACAATTATTGAAAACTTTTAATGGAAAACATTGAGAGATTATTAGCTTTTCTTGTTCTTTTGGTTAAAGGAAAGTGCTTTCACAAAATAAGGCGATTTCTAATCATATTCTTATGGTTTTCTTAGTTCTTCTTGATTATGAAATGGAATGTATCTTTGCATTTACACTATTTTACCCGAACCGTTTTACGATCTTTCAAATATATGGGAAAACTTTAAAAGAAACGAGCATATACACATGTTGGACGCATACCTGTATCCGTCACTCGCGATGTAGCAATCACTTAACATGTGTTTCTTTGCTCTGCTTGTTGAGGATTCTGTATTTAATAAGTTGTTTCCTCTTGAAACTGTTTGTTTTGAATTTATCGTAAGATACTTGCACTCTATCTGTACATACTGTGATCCTTGTGCATATGCACTTTAACCTAATCATATAGAACTTCCTCTTAACATGCTAATTGTGTTTTTAGGATCAATATTAATGTCTGAATTTCTGTTTCTTTGCCTTAGTTTTGTTCTGTGTATACATCTTTAGTTGGAAACCTCATGTATACGTTCCCATAGTTGGAGCATTCCTGTATCTTGTGTTGATAACTTGCATAACACATCATGCCTAAAATTCTACATATATGTATATATATGGCATGAATGCACATAAACAGTAGTGCTTAAAAGAGAAAGCAGAGTTCGAACCTGAAACTCGATATTTCCTATGCTGGATAAGGTAAACTTGCTCATATCTTTTTGTTTTATGGTTCATAATTGTAACACATTGTGGAACATTCTAAGGAAATGGCATGGAAGAGATGTAGGTCATGCATGAAAGATAAGCGCCAGTGAGGATAGCCAAAGGAGACTGCCTAAAAAACCCCATTAAAATGGATACTTCAAACAAAACCCTGTTTGGGGGTTTTAGGCAAGTCATCCTTGGCTACCTTATAAGGCTCTTTAATCTCCATACAAGACCTCGCTTCCTTGTTTTGCTGCTAATGAAAGCATTGAGAAAGCCTCTATTTATAGCCACTGAAAACTGGAGGATTCCAAGGCCTCTGTAGACTGTAAATTAGCTAATTCATGGTCCTAAAGATTTGCATTTCTCGACACATAGCCAACGTTCAATCAACGTGGACATTGTTGACAGAATATGTTCCCAGTGGACTTGTAGGAAAAGAGAATGTGTGATAAACGTTGGTTTTGGCTTATATTTGTAGGGTGATTTTAAGGTCAAACATATATATAATTAAAATAAAAGAATTGGATTGGGACATGTTGGATGTTGGTGAACCAACTTGCAGTGAATCAGTTCATTTGATCGACCTTCAAAGACTTGCAAAGGGTGAAAACGATGTTTAATGTAAGTTATTTGAATTTGATAAATTCAAATTATTTTTGAACTCAACCAGCTTGAGTTATCCATTAGCTGAATTCAAATATTGTAATGAACTCCGTGGGTTGGCTTGATGGATAGGGTCGTGCACGAATATTAAATTTGACTAGGACAAGGAGTGTCTGTCTTTGAATAAAATAGTTTATTTTGTCGCAGGATTCATCTATTCAATCATATTTGTAATCAAGACATATTAAAAAAACAATTTTCTATTAATATTTGTATAATTTTATACTTGAATTTGAATATAAATTTTATATTAATTAAATAATAACTTAACAAAAGAAGATTATTTTTTAACTTTGACCCGTTTCTATCATTATTTCCCAATTAACAAGTCAAAAATCAAATAGGCCTCTTTTTGAATTTCAGGTTCAATCCTTAGATATTTGATTTAGTGTAATTAATCAGTGTTAATTTTATTTAACAATAAACATTTGGGGTAAATTGTTCCAATTTGACTTCAACATCACATCATTTTCACAAATACTACTTTGGCATAATTTTATTTAACAATTCATATTCCAGGCTTCTCCAGTTCAAAAGTTTTTTTCCCCCACACTTGTCTAAATCCCTCACTTGCTTTCAACTTTTATGCTATTTGGGGTCTCATATGAAATAACTGGTTGACATACAAATGTAAAGTCAACTATTCACCTCAATGATTAAATTGATTAAATCATTATTTTTTTATTAATTTTGTTTTTTTTAATTTTCTATTTTTATCAATTTTAAATAATTTATTCAAAAATTAACTAAATCCTTTTGTCCAATTTAATATATCAATTAATTTTTAATTCAATTAGTCAGTATCTAATTCCAATAACTTTGCTTTTTATGTAGTAAAAGAATGAAAAGGCAAAAAAAAAACCCACGATTTTTATTTTGTTAAAGGACAACTCTCTTACTCTTTGTAAATTAGATATGTGTCGAAATCATTTTTATGAGGTGTGGTCGACTTTGATTTTGAAAACGAAAACGAACATGGGAGTCGCCACCGATCATTTTTATGAGGTGTGATCGGGTCACTTCGTAACAATTGTTTTTGAATAAACGACTTGATTTATTAAAACAACGATTTTGGTCCACAAAATTCAGAAAGATGGGTTCGGGAGTCGGTTACGTACGAGGAAGGATTAGCACCCTCGTAACGCCCAAAAATTGAGTTGATTAATTAATGTCTTAGTGTAAAAAATTAAAAACTTTGAAGAGATTTAAAATATGATCCTTTGTTAAAATATTAAAAATTTTCGAGAAATGAGCATATTTCGCGTTAATCAATAAAGAGAATTACGTCCCATAAGTTAGGACACAATGTCTTAAACCCCGATACGAGAATAAATGCTGAAAATTTTACTTATTTGGAAAATATTCAATTATCTCGGTTTTAGAAAAGGAATCATGTCCCGTAAGTTAAAACAAGGTCTTTTATTAATTCCCGAGATTGTTAAAAAAACTTTTTTTAAAAAGGATTCGTGTATTCGGATTTATCGAAAAAATTGAAAACCCGTAAGTTAGGGAACGACTTTTCGAATCTCAAAATACGACATATCGTTTATTTAAAAAATTTATGATTGAGTAATGATTAATGTAACACGAATTGATAGAAATAAAGAACGGTGTTAATATGCATAACGAAATAATAAATACGATAATGTAAATAAAAATAATACGAGCAAAAACAAAAATAAGTTTAAAAAAAAAACCAATTATATATATAATAAGTAAATAAACAAATAAAAATTAAAACATTTTAAAAAATAATAATGGACACATAAATGAATAAATAAAGAAATATTAAGAAAAATAGTTTAATAATGATAAAAATAAAAATAAAAATATAGAAATGAAATTAAAATAAAAAATACGATAAAAAAATGAAGACAGTTTTAAATACTAAAGCACCAAGAAATAATAACTATGTATTTAAATGGATAAATAAAAATAGTAAAAATATAAAAATATAAAATATATATAAGGAAAATAATAATAGTAATAATAATATTACATTAATTAATTTAATAATAAAATAGCAAAAATAACAAAAAGGACTAAATTGAACTTTAAAACAGAAATTTAGGGCAAATCAGAAACAGATAAAAAGGCAAAGGACCAAGTTGAACGCACGAATAACAAGGAGGGACCAAATGGGAAATAATCCCTACCCTCTAAAATGCACAGCTTCAAGGTGGACCGAATTGAGAGCCGAAATAAATTATAGGGCAAAATTAAAAAATGAAAGAAATTTAATTGTAAACAAAAAAAACGGAAGGGCCAAAAGTGCAAATAACCCATCAAGCAAAAACACACGGATCCTCCTAGACGGGTCGGGTCAACGCGCAGATCAGAGGCCAAACGACGCCGTCCGCGGTGGCCGAAAAACACAAAAACCCGCTTTTTTGCTCTTTTCTCAAGTAGAAGCCCGATTTGGGGTTGAAATGCCCTAGAAAAAACCCCTACAATTCGAAAAATAAAACAAAGAGAACCTTTCGGTTTTGTCTTCTCCGATCGCAAGAAAGGTAAAATTTTTTTTGTGTTTTTGAATATATATGTATGATATATTCAAAATAAACATGCGAAAAAATGGACATATACCTCTATAATAAAAAAAAGACTAGTTTTCAATATTTATTTCTCTTTTTTTGCTTGAATATCTTTTTTTGTATTAAAAAAAACCGAGAGCTACAATATTTTTTTCTTCATGGCTTATATAGCCATTTACAACTTATTTTTTTAAATCTATTTGTCACTTCTGTTGCAGGCAAGTGGGCGGTGGCGATAGAGTTGGTGGTGGCAAGCTAGGGTGCGACGCGGCTATGGTTAGGGTTTTTGTTTAGGTTTTAGGTTTTGTAATTGAATTGGGTTTAATTGGATTGGGTTTGGTTTGTAAAAAAAAACTGAATTGTTTTATTGTGCTTGTATTTTGGACTCCATTTTTATTTGTCTTGGCAAATTGGGCCTACTACAATATGTATGGCTAAGTCTAATGCTTTACCATAAATGTTCATTTTTTTCCTTATAAAACAAAAAAAAATTACAACTTAAACACTAAATTTATTAAATGTTAATTTTAATTAAGAATTGCTTATTTCATAGAAAATGACTTGAGAAAAATGTGTTATGTATTTCATGTGTTTGTTTCATGGAAATCAGTTTAATCAACGGAAAAATAATCTCCTTCTTTTGTAAATTGATTTACCTTTTGTGAAAAGCGCAAGTTATTTTCTGGAAAAAAAACTCATTTATGAATAATTTTATTTTTAAATAAAAATTAGCTTAAATCAAGCCTAATATTATTATTACATTAATAATATTTTTTATTTTAATTGTTAAAATACTTTAAAATATTAAAATATTAATATCAATATTATGATGTTTAATATTATTAAACATTCATAAGTAATTATTTATATTTTATAATATAATAAATTATTGTTATGATTAATATGATTTATTATTTTAATAATTTATTTAATATTACAATTTTATTTTAATAATAAATTTGAAAAATAATAATTTTAAATTTTTTATTAATATTCTTAATGTATTATTGATAATATTTATATATTATCCCTTCCAACTCTAATTTTTCACTATCTACTCTCATATATGTAATATATATAAAATTTAAATTAAGTTTTAATTATCCATTGTTTAATATAAAGTTTAAATATGATATATTTGGCCA
The DNA here is from genome assembly GCF_007990345.1 of Gossypium hirsutum. Classification (NCBI taxonomy): domain Eukaryota; kingdom Viridiplantae; phylum Streptophyta; class Magnoliopsida; order Malvales; family Malvaceae; genus Gossypium; species Gossypium hirsutum. Next base: position 3,368,500 of record NC_053447.1, on the reverse strand, counting down.
AAAAAGTTTATATATGGTATTAATTATTATAAAATATCATTTTATTATAAAATAAACTTCGATTGTCAAAAGGAAATGTTACTATAATATTTTGTAACAAATATTTATGATGCGTTCGTTTCACTAATAACAACTTTTATAAACCGATTTTAGGAAAATTTGTTAAATAACGGAAAATATTTTACGTAAAACCATTAAAATACAAAAAAAAAAATTAGTTTTTCCAAAAAATTAATCTAGTTCTTAGAAATCATTTTTTGGAAGTTGTTTTCAATGAAACAAATGTAGCCTAAAGTAGTTGTATGATTTACGCCTTAATTGAAACAGCTGAGAATTAATATTTTCAGCAATTTAAATCTTTAAATATGTTTAATAATCTATAATATATAAAAACCATATGATAAAATATTTTTTTATGAAACAAATGTATAAAATGATAAGTAGAAAAAAAATATTAACCCTCACTTAATAGAGAATATTTTTAATTTAATTTATATTTTTAGGTTTAAAATATTGTTTTGTTTAAAATAATGTGAAATGTTTTTTTTAAACAAAAAATTATATTTACCAAACCGTCTATTATATTTTAAACATTTTAAAACTTAAATTTAATATTCTTAATTTCCAACACTTAAAATTTTATTTTTATCAAACACCCACTCAATTAGAATAAATTGTCAAATCACTTTTTTTTATTTGTTTAATTTGTAAGGTAAGTAAGTCATCACTACACCAAAACAGGCTTTTAGCGGCGCTTTTTAGCGCCACAAAAAATATTTGCGGCGCTTTGAGAAGCGCCGGAAAAAGCGCCGTTAATGACAGCGCCGCTAACTTTAGCGGCATTTTTAAAAATAAACGCCGCTAAAGACCATGACCTTTAGCGGCGCTTTCTCAAAAACGCCGCTAAAAACCAAGACCTTCAGCGACGCTTTCCCAAAACGCCGCTAAAGACCAAGACCTTCAGCGACGCTATCCCCACAAACGCTGTTAAAGACCAAGACCTTTAGCGGCGCTTTTCCCACAAACGCCGCTATAGGCCATGACCTTTAGCGACGCTTTTCCTAAAAATGCCACTGAAGGCACTTGTATAACAAACCACAATAAGATGTCTTTTAGCGGCGCTTTTTAACAAACGCCGCTAAAAACATAAATTTTAAAAAATATATTTTATTTAAATAATATTTATTTGTATAATAAATATTATATTATGTTTTGTTTTTAAAATTTAAACTTTAAACTATATACTTTTAAAGATAAAAAATATTTCATTAAATTACAATTTCTATTAAAATTTTAACTTTAAAGCTAAATATATATTTCCATGTAACAGGGATATAAATTCGTACCCATTTCAAATAAATCCTATAAAAACTTGTCACAACAGTGATATATATTGCATGCTTGATAATATATCAACCATCTCAACCGCATATATTTCAAGACAATTCACAGTTCTTAAACACCCATTCTCACAGAAATATTTGTTAAGTATGACAGGCTTCAGATTGTTGAGAAAAATCAATACAAAGATTTATAACCTCAAACTATCAGACAATTCCATTCATCTAAAGACATCCTTAGAACATTTATGAGCACTATGTCATACTCATTTATCAGCTCTTAAAAATTAACAGCATGTATGACCTTGCAATTCAATTATTTTTCAGTCCAAGAATCCAACAGAAAATTATTAATAGCAATTGACTTGCATATTTAAAATGACAAGCAAGTTAGTTACTGACATCAAGGGAGGATTTAGATATTCTATTCCATTGCTTATCTGACCATATGGCTCCATTAAATCAACCACATTTTGTAGATCATCTTTGGTCAAATTTAGTCCAAGGTGATTCACCAGTATTCGGCTAATTTGCTTGACAATTTTGGTTTTCCGCAGCCATTTTGGGATCATGCTGCTGAAAGTCTGCAAGCAGTACAAATTACAGTTAGATAATTTGGTTTAAATTGATTAGTGCCTAAAACATGAATTTACCACCAATTAAGATGGATTAGTTAAATATGAAACTCAGAGAAACAGAGGTGAACATGTAAACTGAATGAAAACACTTAAACAACTGATTCTTTGAATTTCAGGAAGAATAAAACAAGACATTAATGAGATTGGTAAGGTACTAACACCCACAACATAAGATCCATGGGCAATAGAAATATTATAGGCGGTGAAGTATTAAACCATTCCAGGTACCATAAAATAGAAATAGGAGTCATTTCTTACCGCAAACCAGCTACAGTAGCTCATAAGTTCATCCGTATCAAGAAACTTGCTTCTAAATGCACTACCTTCCAAGGCCACAGGAACAAGTTTAAGTTCTATAGGCCGCAGAAGAGCAGTCTTCTCAGCAACCTAAAGAAATAGAAGGACCATGATTTAAGAGCATATTGGTAGACACAACTTAAGTTTAAAATAAAAACCATTAACAACAACAACTTGAATGGTGTTGAGTCGAGTTTGAGCTATTGAGCAGATCAAATTCGAGTACTTTAATGCTTGATTAGAGTATCACACGAGTTTGATTGAGGTCTTTTTACCTTTTAACTATACTGGAAAATCTCATTCAAACTGGAGCTTAAGCTCGGGAATAAATAATAAAATTGAAAATTGACCTGAACCGAGATATTTGGACAGTATAGAATGCAAGTTCAAAAACCACGGTTACACAAAACCAAACCAAGTTCAGAAACAACCAGCATATAAGCAAATCAACTAAATCTTGCATTGCAATAAAGCATGTTTTCTATTTAACAAAGAAGATTAAGTTAATACGTCACAGAAACCTACTTCAAGATGTAAGATTACTACTAGAAGCTTACATGGCAATTTGCTAACTAGAATGCGAGCTTTCTCTGTACGTTTCAGATTTTTGTGCACTCCTCTTCCTGCACTATACCGGTTCTAATCCTGTATAAAAGAAAAATAATAAAAATAAAATTGCATATAAGAAAAATGAAATTATAGCTCCAAAGTCCAAAATAGACATCAATAATTTCCACCACAAAGATAGCAAACTACCGAAGCATTTCACTGGTTAAAGCAATTTCAAAGAGGAAAACTGGTTCGGTACTATCTCAAGGATAATTTATTTAAATTATATACTCCATTGACTCGGTGAATATTTGATTCTCTAATATAGTATAAGTAGCTAGTTATTAATATTAGAAGAAATGACAAAACAAAATTATTATTAATTTTTCTTCAAAAAATAGTAAATATGAATTTGAATTAGAAAAAAATTTAAGAAATGTAGGGCCAGCCAAATGTTGCCAAGAGCACAAGGTATTCTAGGCACTAGAACCCTTTATATTACTCAAAAGGCAAGGTGTGGAAAAAGCACTTGCCACAGACGAGGCAATATATATAAATTTGTGTTTTTATGTGTGACCGTGTACATATAAATTAGCTTAAGATATGATAGCAAACACTAACAACTGGTCCCTTTTATCTAAAAATCATGCAAAATTCTTTTAATCTTTCATTGGCCAATACACATGATTTCCTAATAGTCCTTGTTATTGAATACACATACACTTGATCATATTCATTTACACCTTGGTCTAATGCACCTACCTTGGTCTAATGTAAACTGAAAGAAAATTATACACATGATTTCCTAATAGTCCGCGACAAAACCAAATTATAGTCCTCACTGGAAATATGCAAATTTGGATGATGCTAATGCTAAAACTGCACAGTTTAAACTGTATCCCATCATACCTCCTGAACAAACCTACAAAGAAAAACAATTCGAACAGCAGAAAGTCGCCCACACAAGCGGTAATTGTACCCTTCATAATCATCATCTCCAGCACTGAAAGAATTAAATTTAAACTGGAAGAAGGAAAATGTGAAGTAAGCAAGCATGCATGAATACAATAAAAAGTAACCTAAATGACTCAAATGCTAATAAACATATATCAATGAGGAAAAAAATATACCTTTATAAGGGATTCAACTCTTGGATTTCAACTCCAGGATTCAACTCCCGGATTTCGTATGGATTTCGTATATCACTTATCCTTTAAGAAGAAACTGTTATAAAACAATCAAAAGAACAAAAACCCAGAGAGCTAAAAGGAAAATTATATTTATTTATACCGATTTAAACTTATAGACTACAATATTTTGATTTGCATACAGATAAGCATCCATAGTGCAGTCCAGATTCAACTAAATTGAACAAAGTTTAAGAAATTTCAGACCCTAAAAAGTGAAAGTAAGAAGGAAAAAAAATATAGATGAGTACTTGAAACGATTCTTCTTTGTTTTTTTAGTGGATATCAGAGTCATCAAAATCGTCTTCAAAGTTGTTGAAGAATTCGGCATCAACGAGCTTGTTGTCGGAAGTGATGACTCCTTCGTCGAAGATCCCGGTGTGTCAACATCATCGGCTTCCGTGGCAAATCTTTCGGGAAATCTTTTGGGAAAATTTGGATTTTCCTGAAAAATACATCGACCGGATAAACGAGAGAAAAACAAAGACGGTGGTTGAGAAGAAGAGGAGCTTAAAGTAGCAAAAGTAGGGAACGATGATGATGAAGACGTGGTGGCGGAGAGAAACACCTAAAGGGTGTTTTTAGGAGACCAATTTTAGGGGGAAAATTTAGGGGTTTTAGGGGGGAAATTTAAGGAAAAAAAGGCGCAATTTTTTTAAAGGAAAATGATTTTGTGGCGTTTTTATAAAAAACACCGTTATTGCTCATCTTTTGCGGCGTTAAACGCCACAAAAAATTATTTCATTTTGAATAAAATGATACCGTTTTGTTCTGCTAAAAATTTTTACTATTTTTTTATTTATCAATTTTTTTAAATCTAATATTTAAATATATCAAATGTTTTAGATTAAATATTTTTAAATATAAAAGCATTAATTGATTATATAAAATTTTATCATTTAATAAATCTCAAGTAAACCTTAAATCCTAAACCATTTAATATATATAAAGTTTACTTATTATCTCTTAAATAATTTAAACTATAATCATAATTTTAATATATTAAAATTAAAATGATCTCTTTTACAATTATATAAGAAATTATTTAATATATAAATTAAAAACACTAATTAATATAAACCCTAAACCCTTAACTTTTATCCCCTAACCCTTAACCCCTAAATCCTAAATCTTAAACCCTTAAACCTTAAACCTCAACCATTAAACCATAAACCATAAACAATAATCCCTAAACCCATAATCCCTAAACTATAATGATAAATAATTCAACATTTTAAAATTAATACTATCTCTTTTACGATTATATAAGAAATTATTTATATATAAATATCAAACACGTCATAGACACTTAAAACTTTGATATAGTTATAGTACTATTTTTTATTTCACTTATAGGAACCTCATATATTCAAGCACTGCAAGTCTTTTGTGAATTAACCAATGCTTTTGAAGATCTACTACTTACGGTTATCAATGCCAGCTGGAATCACAAATATTAACAAGAATCAGACATAGATAGCAAAATTAATCAAGCACTTTCAAGGGACATCATTCTAGCAGTTCTTTAAAGAAATGGATTTCAATCCAGAATTCAGCAGTTCTGTAACTAGCCTAGCAGATAGATGGAAAAATAATATTTATTTTAGAGATCAATCTACCTCTTAAGTGGAATAACTTTTGTAAACTTTAACCTTGTGAACTTTTTTATTAATATATTTCTTCTAATACTTCTTAGAGATAATCACAGTCAAGAGATTCAACCATTAAGATTCAATGGATGGTTAATATAAGAACCAAACAAAGACAATGCATCTAATTTAATAAGCTAAGCCATGCTCATGAACAAAGCAAAGAAGAATTATATTCACCTCAAAAACTTCCATGTGGAAGTATGAATTAATTTCATTTATCGCTGCTTTTGCAGGTGCTGTAAAAGCTCTTTGAACGACCAAAATAGCATTATAAACATTATCTGCTTGCATACACTTTGCACAGTTTCTAAAAAACTTAAAATTATTTTAAATAATAGTATTTTAATTTTTCCATTTTTAACAAATATTTTTCTATGTTTTTATTTCAAATTATTTCTACGTGTCATTAGTTTTTTGTGAAGATTTTGAATATCCAATTGAAAATAGTTTGAATTTTAATTAATATAAACAAACCAATTAAATAATAAATAGAGAGATAAAATATTTTTTGCGGCGCTTTTTCAAAAACGCCGCTAAAGACCAAAGCATTAGCGGCGCTTCTTAAAAAATGCCGCTAAAAATAGAGCATTAGCGGCGCTTTTCCAAAAACGCCGCTAAAGCCCAGAGCAAGCCTAGAGCATTAGCGGCGCTTCTTCAAAAACGCCGCTAAAGACCAGAGCATTAGCGGCGCTTCTTCAAAAACGCCGCTAAAGCCCCGAGCATTAGTGGCACTTTTTAAAAAAACGCCGCTAAAGGCCCAAAAACTCAAAAAACGTGTTGTGCTTAGGTTTTTTGCGGAGCTTTTTTGAAAAGCTTCTCTAATGCTTATTTTTTGCGGCGTTTTATGAAAAACGCCGCTAATATTGGATCTTTAGCGGCATTTTTTCTAAAACGCCGCTATTGCTTGATTTTTAGCGACGTTTTTTATCTAAACGCCACTAAAAACGCCGCTAAAAGCCTGTTTTGGTGTAGTGCATGATCTATGATTTGCTGCATATTTGTATTTAGGTAAAAGTAATATGAAGGTGTTCTAGGGTTAGATTGTATTTTGCCCTTTTTGCTAGAAAAAATAAGTAAATTAATCCCTATACGTTAGATCAAATAATAAATTGGTCTTTTTTGTTAAAAGCTTTATTTATTTCTATGGTTAAAAACTGCCTCGTATATGTCAGCATGAGGTATACATGGCAAATGGCACATTACATGTCATTGTTTGGTTATTCTGTCAACCATGTTAGTTTTTAATAATAAAAATAAATGAAAATTTTAACATAAAAAGATCAGTTTACTATTTGATCTAATGAATAATGATTGATTTGTTTGTTTTTTTAGTAAAAGTGGTAAAATCCAATCTAATACCTAGTATAGGAGCCTCCATAATACTTTTACCTTATACGTATATCCATCTTCAACTTATAACGTAAAAGAAAATACACTTAAGTATACTCAAACTCAGATCCTCTTGATTATTACAATAGAAACTATACCAATTGAATTAAGGCTACTGTGAATGTGACTCCAAACTCAAGCTTATTTATTACCCATTCTTAAAATTTGATGATACAAATCATATTTCCAATTCAATCTCTTTTGCTTACTTGTCCAACCTTTTTTATTTTCTTCTTATTATTTCGGACACAACATTGTTAGCAGTATTGGACACATAGACGTGGTCACCTTCGAAGGGTTGCAGGTTTGCGACCAACCAGTATGGCTGTAACCACGGCGGCCTAAATACCCAAATGCAGTCCCCGCCGCCACACCGGATAGCATCAGCGACATCAGAAACTGCAGTAATCCGAATATCAATATCAAACAAACATCTGACGTTAACAAAAATCGTATTTCAATCTCATGGATTTGTTTAAAACCAACATTATACCATATCGTGAAGGAACAACAAGTGATTAGTAGGATTCAAGCCATGTCGGCCAAAGAAGAACACGAACGACAAGAAAAGCAAAGCGAAACCGCAAGTGAAGGCATTTGCAAACGCCAGGAACCTGAAAAACCAGGTGATTTTACCATTAGCAGTTGAGCAGTTTCGAGAAATTTTGAGGGCAATATATTGTAATAATCCCGGGTTTCTCATTTCTTACTTGAAAGCCGAAGAATAGCTACCGGTTTCTTTGGAAGTGACGGTCGTCCATGTGGCGGCAAATGCGGTGGTGATCGCAATCATCCGCCAGCAAATTTGTGCAAAGAGGAAAAGATGGTGGGTATTGAGACGTGGGTTCTCTATATTCAAGTTAATTAAGTTGATGAGTCTTGATTTTTCGAATTGAATAAAATGTTCAAATGAAATTAAAAAATTAAACATGTCAAATTAAAATTTTATTACAAAATAATTAATTATTATTTTGACCCCAAAATTATTATTTTAAAAAAAATTAAAATTTTAATTTAAAAAAATTAAAATTTTAATTTAAAAAAATTAAAATTTTAACTCTCTTTATATTTCTTTATTTTTTTAAAAAATTAAAAATTAAAAAATATAAATTTTAGATTTTTTATAAATATTTTGAATTTTAATTTTTTTTAATTTTTTGTTGAGGGAGATCAATTTGTTCATTTTTCAAAATTGACAGGGACTAAGAAGGTATTTACACAAATATGTTATTCAATTTGTAAAATTTAACTCGACTCGAAATCGAAACTCAAATTACTTATTTGAATTGACTCGAATAACTTAAACAACTCAATTCAATTATCTTAACATTCAATTTTTTCAAATCAAATTGAATTTTACTTGCTCTTATTTTTCATTGCGACTTAAAAAGAAACAGACAAAAAAAAATAGAGATGAATGATATAGAGGAAACTTATGCATTTGTTAAGGTTAAGCTTCAAAATAAAAAATAGTGGCGTCTCTAACTTTCAATCTTGAACAAAATTGCTTGGCTTATTTCTTTAAAATTGGATCGTGAGTGGAACTACTTTAATAATTATCTATAAATTAAATTTTAAACTTTTAAAATAAGAGAAGAGTTGATCTTAAAGTCGAAAAAATTCCAAGCATTAACTCAGCTTGAAACTTGAGGTCGAAATTGTCTCGAGCTAGATGGGATGAGATTTATATATTTAAAAAATGTTGAGTTTTATTTGAGATGAATTAATTTTACTTCCATTGATAAAATTATTTATCAAATATAAAATAAACTCGAGTCTCAAATTTAATTTTAAATTTAATTACATTGCTGGAGTTGAAATGAAAATTTTTAATATTAATTTAAAATTAAAAATGAATTAAAAAAATACTTTTTATTAAGCTAGCAAGTTACTTAGAATTCAATTTACTTGATTTGCTCTAGATAGAGTTTAGCTCACTAAGGAATGAACACCAATTCAACTCAAAGGAGTGAACCCAAGAGGTATAGGCATAGACTTTGAACACCCAAAATGGAAACATTACTTTTTAAGTTTATTAGATAATTATAAAATTATAAATTAATATAATGAAAATTATTCAACTTGAGTTATTAAAAAACATAAATATTGTGTGTGTAGAGATGAAGTTAGAAATATTGTCGGAAATAAAATTTTAAAAGATAAAAGTTAAAAATAATGGTTTAACAAAAGATTAATTATCAAGTGGTCTTGATTACGAGTGGGCTTGGATGGACGTTTAGTGTAAAAAAATTGGTGACGGTGAGATTAGATGTTATAACGACACTGTAACGTGAGAAAAAAAGTAAATTAAACACATCACACTACTTATAAATGTCCATCCAAACCACACTTAACCTTAAAACTTATTTTAGATAGATGAAAATTTATTTCTAGATCCTTAGTATCTAGAGGTGATCATGGGTTGGGCTACCCGGCTCGGCTCGATGGTCCGCCCGAAAAATGGGAGGGTTCGAGTAAAAATATAGGCCCTAAATATGAGTTTAGGCAAAAAATAGGCCCGTTTAGAAAACGGGCCGAGCCTCGGGTAAAACTTTTTTGGGCCGGGCCCTGCCCGACCCGAATTATAATTAAATATATGTATATATTTTTTTTATTTTTAATCAAATATACTTTTTAAAATTTAATATGCTATTTTCTTTTTAAAATATGCTATTTTAGTGTTGTAAAATTTAATATGGGCCGAGTCGGACTCGGGCTTAGCAATTTTCTTTCGGGCTGGACCGGACCCTAACATAAAAGCGGACCTGAAATTTTATCCAAACCCAACCCAAACCTAACCGGACCCGGTCCATGATCACCTCTATTAGTATCCCATCCTCCCATCAATTAAAATCATTCACCTCACTCTTTTCCTAAGTCATTAGATAAAACTTTCAAGTAACTACGATAACATGAAAAAAAAAAAAAAGAAGTAAAGTCTGTAGCTTTAACATTTAACTTTTAACTGAAAAGAACAATAAAAACAGTTGATGAAATAACTTTTACCCCTTATCTAATGGCTGGTATTGAGAAGAAAATGACTTTTGACTTTATAAAGAAAAGTTAGCGAGTTTTTCCTGAAGCTATCTTTTCCCATATGATAAAACTGTGATATATCGATACTCACGAAGAAAGAAAATAAGCAGTAAAAAAAGGCTAAATTTTATTACTTTCGTTTTCCTACGAAAGAGTGAACAAAGACACGCATTGCATCGTCATCATGACCCAAATTAAAATAACTTTTAAACCATGATTTGTCGGGACTTGCCGGCGGAGATGACTGTAAGCACCACTAAACAAATCACTGACAGATACGACAGCACCATAGAAGCGGTCACCTTGTCGCAGTATTTCTTCAAACGGTCGCAGATTTCCGACCAACCAGCATGACTGTTACCATAACGGCCTACAAATCCTATTGCAGTCCCCGCCGCCACGCCGGAAAGAATCAGCGACATCATAAACTGCAACGCCCAGCAACACACAGTATTATTATCAAACAAAAGCTGTTGGTTTTCTATACACGTGCATGAAACCCCACATTACCAAATCGTGTAGGAACAGGAAGAAGAAGTTCGAAGGTGTAAAGCGGCCATGGCGGAAGATTAAGAGCACGAACATCAAGGAAAGCGAAGTGAAACCACATGCGATGGCATTTGCAAACGCGAAGAACCTGAAAAAAAGAGAGGATTTACTGATTTAGCACATGAAAAATTTGGATTTTGTGTTATAATCACGATGAGTTCATCTTACTTGAAGGCAGAGGAATAGGTATATCGAGCATCGAATTGCAAGCCGAAAACCACAACAGTTTCCTTGGCGTTGACAATCGTCCATGTGGCAGCAAATGCAGTCGAAATGGCCACGATTCTCAAACAAATTTGTGCACAAAGGACAAGTTTGTGTGTTTTACGAGGTGGGTTTTGTGGGAGCTTGGCTTCCATGCTTTCCATTGAAAGGGAAATGAAGCTCTTCAAACAAGAAGAAAAGAAAAACAGGGGAATGAATTCGCAGAATAAAATAGAACAAGGGCATTGATATAGAAAAAGGAAACACAAAGTTAACGAGGGTATTTATAGAAGAAAGAAAAGAAAAGGTGAAGAATCTTTTAGTGCGTTAAAAAAGTTTACCAAAAAACAAAAATGGTGGTATTTCGGCTTTTAATCTAAAGATTAATACTACAAATGTGGTTTTTGTTCTGAAACAAATGAGGTAATTTTCTTTTGAATATTAGGTAAAGTGATGGATATGCAATTAATATAGACACACTAGTTGTTTTGACTCTTCACAGATTTTCATGGAAAAAGGCTAAAGTTTTCTGGTGGTGAATAGACTACGTTACTAAGTTTTTGCTACTTATATAGTCAAGAGGAAGAAGATTTTATGTTAACTTATTCAAATTATTTGTGGAGTGTGACTCATTTCCGGGTCAATATCGTCGTGAGGAAAAGCCGACGTCACGACGTGGGTGATGCGCTCCCTATTAAGTTAAGTTTTTTTTTTTCGATTTAAATTTTGATATTTTTCATGTCAAATTCTAATAACTCTAGAGCTATTTTAATCGGATTAGTCCACGAATTTCAAAGGCTTTTAGCAACCAAGAGAGATTGATTCAACAACACAATTAAGAGAAAGTTTTGTGGGAACTTCGAAAGAACTTTGTGTTTTGGGTTCAGGTTTTATTTTGTTTCTCCATTATTTGTCATTTTAATGAATTTTTTTCCCGTAATTTTTTATCTTCTTCAACGAAGTTTTTTCATGTAAATATTTATGTTTAATTTTCTGTATTCGTTTTTGTTCGTTGCTTAATTCAAGCTTTAATTTTAGAAATTGAATATATTGGAACCAACTCCAAAAGAATTAGTTTTCTTAATGGGTATAAATGCATTAAATAGATTTGGGGTGCTTGAAATTTTAGATTTAATGATTTAACTATTACATTATTCAAATTATTGAGTATCTAGATTCGAATTTTATCATATGTAATTATTGTATAATATGAGTCTCTAATATTACCATCATCAGTAAGTTAGTAACCAGTTCTGTCTTAATTATATTAAAATTTTTCGGCTGTTTGTGGTTTTTAGTCTTTTAGACCAATTTCATCTCAAATCTAATTTTGTAACATCTTTTAACCTATGATACCAACTCAGTTAAAATTGATTTAATGTAATTCAATTTTATAAAATAACAAATATCTATATACAAATAATTTTATTCTTTTTATGTTTTAAAATAAAATAGTAAACTTGAAATACATGAAATTTAAATTTTTAAATGATTGTTTTAACCAAAATTATATATATTAAAATTTGTATATATAATTATTTTCACTCTATTTAAAGGATGTACCATAATCTAATAATAATAATAATAATAATAATAATAGAATGATTTTAGAAAGAAGTTAACATATTTGGAAGTTTGGCATAGTGGTTTAGTTCATTTCTATTTTGTTTTTACTCTGGAAATGAAAATAAAACAAAAGGAAGAATTAAAGGTCTGACTTATGCTTCCGTAACCGATAAATCCCAGTTTTCCACTTACTCTCAATTATATCAACTGAAATTTCTTAAAACAAGTGTGGACTTCTTTCTCACCATTTTTCTCTGCTTTTTATATTTTTGACTCATACTAATATACAGGAAGGTAACCGCTCAATCTCCAATATATTTTGATGGTTTATTGTGTAAGTTTGTGATTCTTTTTTTATATTTAAAATATTTTGAAAATTGTTATTGAAAAATATTTATAAAAAATAATTAACACTTTAATATTTTATTAAATAATATTCAAAAATTATAAAATAAATTTCATTTTATTAAAATATCTAAAAACTTAAAATAAAAATTACTGCACTAAACCAAATCAATATTAGTCTATATGCTTAATAATCCATTATGATAAATTTATACACATTTTGGTGGCTTGCAAAGAGCCACACGCATTCCTCTGGATGGAAGACGATGGTTACCTAGCCATAACCGGAATCCTACTTGGTCTTTAATGTGCCATGTGAAGTCGGTAGGTAAGAGCTAAAACGAGATTAAATCTCTGATCACATAGTTAAAAAATAAAATGAGTAACCACCACACATGTTATAATTAAATTTTAAATTTCATAATTAAATATGAAGAGGAAAAAAGTATTAAATCATAGTGGAAGATGTTAAATAGAACCAACCTATTATCATGATCACAACTTTAATTTTCGGTCTTCATATATATATATATGTATATATAAAAGCAATTATCCCATGCATTAATAAGTGAGAATATGTAATAAAGTGGTCAAAGAACCAATTCCAATCCTTCTTCCTGCAAATGGAAAACAAAAGCCAAGTGGGTTCAATGTGGAAGGTGATAAAGATTAAGTCTAAAGTGACATGTAATTTATGTTGATGAATATACCTATCTAACCACATGGCCCTGAGACCTTCACACATGTAAAGACAACTATGCGAGGAAAGTATTGATGTAAGGATAGTCAGGCTAGCTTTCGGTATGAGGTATTGTTGGGTTTGGAGACGGACATGTTGACAAGCAGCGAATGATCCTTGCTGGTTATAAGGTGAGATCTTCATTTTAGGGTTTTTAAGCTTACATTTGCTTTGGATCTTAGCCATTCATGATAGGTATAGTGTCATGACAAGACTTGTACCCAAGAATCTGTTCATCCATAAAAAAACAGAAACAAAGAGGGCGGCTTCACCCTTTTGGATTGCTGCATATAAATTTTATTCCACCATGATTGCAGCTTAGCTGATTTTTTATTTTTTTATTATATAATTATAATTTATAAATATCCTTGTCTATTTTACTATCTTCATCTGTTTCGATATCTACTTTCACTTATTTCAACTATTTCATTTAACATTTACACATATATATATATATTTATCAACTATTGATTATAATATAAAACAAAAAATTCATCACAATTTTAGGTAGGTGAACTTTTTTTTATAGTTGATAATTATAAATTAAATTATCACAGTTTTAATTAAACAAATCTAAATATTTTATACATAAAATTCGATTCAAATAAAAATTTAATTTTACCTAATTTTTTTTGATTAAAAGTATTTTTGTCATCCATTCAAAAAAAATTATTTATCTCGAATCATGTATTCATCGTCCCAATTATGGTTTGGGTTCGAATCGCATTGTTGTTAGTACTTTGCCATTTTCTTATAATTTACAAAAAAAATATTTATGTCAATAATTTTTTTAGATTTAAAATTCAATTTAAATTAAAACTCCATTTGAGAATAGCAAAAATCATTAAAAAAAACTCTTTTGGCGGGAAAAAGAAACCATTGTTTGTTGGACTCTTCCCTTTATAGAGTTTTTTTTTCTTCATAGTTCGATTTGGCAATCTTGTTTTTCTTCTTTAATTACTGGGTTCAGGGTTTGATCAAGAAGATGAAACACCTTGCTCGGATTCTAAAGGAGTTAGAAGAATGTAACACGGAACAAGACTCCTCGGGCATTACGCTCTCGCTGAAACCAGACAATCTCACTCGCTTGGTTGGCAGCATCGCCGGTCCCCTCGGCACTCCTTATGAAGGAGGCTCCTTTCAGATCCATATCGCATTGCCTGGTTTATTCTCAATTCTTAGATCTTATTGTCTACTTTGATGGGGTTTGTGTTGTGTGAAGTGATAAATTAATGGTCTTACATGTGTAGTTGGCTGATAGATTAAGTTGAATTTAGCCTTGTTTAATTGGATTAGATCATTAATTACTGATATTGGTGAATTCATGCTGTTTTGCAGGTGCATACCCATACGAACCTCCCCGAATGAAGTTTATTACCAAAATTTGGTAGTACAAAATTTGCATCATCTTATTTAGTCTGCATATTTCATTTTCATTTGTTGATTGATTTGGATAGTTGAGTTGATTTTCTAGTAATGTAGTACAACTGATGTGCCTGTGATTGATAATCCACTGAACTCTGTACTTGGGAATGGCCTACGGAGAGATATATGCATGTTGTGGAATACTAGTTTCAATTGGTACAAACTGCTTCGTTTATCAGATGCAAAACTTTGTCGAATTTGATACATAAGCAAGATGCATAAACATGACCTTACAAACGATTAAGTTTTGGTTTTGATAAACTCTTGAAAACTTGCTTATGTTCTGTAACCTACCCAAGGCACCCGAATATTAGCAGTCAAAGTGGGGCGATGTGCCTGGATATATTGAAGGACCAGTGGAGCCGTGCAGTCCGTCTTAAAACGGCTCTTCTTTCCGTCCAAGCTTTGCTTTCTGCTCCTGAACTCCGTGATCCTCAAGATGCTCTAGTAGCACGATAGGTTCGGTTTGCTCAGTGTGTTTTCCTATGTTCCGTCCAAGCTTTGTTTTTACCAAGCCTCATTTATATATGCAGTAGCTTGTAGATGAAGAAATCTATATATGTTCTCAGGACAGCTTTAGTGACCCTTTTTTAATCCATTTCATCGCAGTATATTTGTAAGTATCAGACATTCATCGATACAGCTCGTTCCTGGACAGAAAATTTTGCCAGGGTGTCTTCTTTAGGGGTTGAGGAAAAGGTTTGTATTATTTATTCATCCGGATACTCATAGAAGCAAGTAAATACATTCCAGCAAAGTATGCTTCGAGTTAGTTTCGGTAGCGGACTAATGTCGACAATCTTATTTATTTTTATCAGACGGGAACAGATGAAACGGCTTGTCGAAATGGGTTTTGCCGATGATTTGGTGAGAAGTAGTCTGGCAGCCATTGGCGGTGATGAAGGCTAAGCTCTTAAGGACTTTTGACCTGGTGATCTGTGGTGGAGCTGCCAACTTAGTAAATTTTCATCTACCGAGTGAATCTGAATACTATAGATTACACAAAGGATTGAATAAAAGCTGTTAAGTATTGTCTGAGGTTTTGCTTATCAACTTTTGCTGGATTACATGGTGTTAAAGTTTGCTTTCTTGAATGATTACTTGCGTGCTAAGTCTCATGATCATTCAATTTCTTCAAAGTTACATCTATGCTATTATTTTATATATTTTGTTTTTTTTTTCATATTTTTTATATAATCTACACTATTATTTAAATTGTTGATTGAGTTGGTGTCATTGGTTAATTGGGTATCAATTCAATCGGGAATAGACTAATTTACTCTTTCTATTAAATTATTACTAAAATTATTTTAATGGTGTTTTTATTTTTTCATACTTTTATATAATCTTTAAATAAAAAAATTATGTAACACCCACTCTCTAATATCTCTACTTCATCATTCATGTTTGGTGTCTATGAAAATTTTTAAGAATTTTGAGCATAATAGTAGGGTTTTATGACAAAGGACTAAGTTGTAAGAAAATGAGAATTTCTCTCCTTTTATGATGATGGTGGCGTTGGAGCATGGAGAGTATTACTTCCATACAAATATCTCCTTTAATTTAATTAATTGAAATATTAATATATCTTATAATAAAATATTAATAAGATAACGATAAAATATTTCATCAATTATATTTCAACATCAAATATTCATCAAGTATCATCATGATAATTTTCTTGATTGAGAAATGATTATTTAACTCTCAATATTTACTTTTTGTAAAATTGCAGTTTAGTCTTTTATTTTTCACCTTTTCAATTTGCTCTCAATTTACCAATTTATTTCACCCTTTAGTCCTTCCCCCTTGAAGTCCTTCCACTTTTGGGGTATTTACACATCTAGTCCTTTAAATTTTCCATATTTGTATTTTGACCCCATAATTTTGAATATTTACATTAAAGTCACAACACTTTCATATTTTTATAATTTAGTCATTGCCTTAAATTAATACATCATATTATACTTCTTGATTCAATCTTCTTTGGTATCCCATGTTATTTACTTATACCTTATTTCACTAAGAATCTATCACATACTATTTACAATTAAGGAGGTTTTCGGGATGTTACAAATTAAAATTAACGTATCCAATGATTAAACACATGTTAAATGGATTTATAATTGATTTCTTTACCACTACATTAGTAATTATTATTGAGTAAATTTAAAATATATATATAAAATGTTTTCTCTCATCCGGCATAAAAATAATATCTTTGATTGAGTTCGTGTCATAAGTCAATTTAATATTTTAATTTTTATAATTACATTTTTAATATTTATTTTTTCTTTCACCAATATGATAATTTTTTAATGTATTATATATATAACAACTCGAAAAAGTTAGTGGTGTTGAAAACAGTAATTTCAGAATTTCTATTTTTTTTTGGTGATCGAGTTAGTAAATATTATTAATATTTACAAGAGTATTACAGTATTATAATTTTAGTTATTTGAAAAGTTAGACAAGGTATAAATGACTTAGATTTTAGATAAGTAAATTTGTCGAATTAGTGATCAATTAAGGTATAGGGATAAAAGTTAATTTCTATAGATTTGAATTATTATTGAGGCTTCAAATGACAATTAGTCATTTTTAAAAGGTAGTGGTTGGTGGTGAGATGGTCATCATCATCTTTCTTTTAACCGTATCACCAAAAGAAAAAGGAGAGAGAATTTGCATGTTGAAGGAAACTAAGGATTTAGCTTGTTTAAGAGTTGTATCCTCAAGCTCGGTAATTTTTGTAAGCTCTCCTTTATCTTTAACTTTGTTGTAAGGAAAAATGATGATGGATTATGGGTGGTAGGCGTAACTGTGGGTTGTAGAGAAGAAAAGCTCTTTGATTACTTGTAAAATTTTTCTTTGATGTTAGTAGAATTTGGTTATTTTTCTTGTGGATGCCTAACAAGGAGGTAGAAGGTCTAAGCAGCCAAGGGAATGCCAGAATTGTGTAGATAGATTTTATCTTGGGGAATTTTCTTGTGAGTTTCTTTAAACTCGTATTGTTATTTTTGTGCAAAAAAAAAAAGTTCTATTAAATTAGCATTGATGTTTTGGTTTTAATTTAATGGTTGAAAATGTTTACTGTCTAGTATTGGTTAGATTCGTTTATTGTAAGTTTAAATGCTGCTCAGAAATAGTGTAAAAATTAATGCTGTCCGAAATTTGAACAAATTAATGGTTCTATTTTCATGCCGATTGGGGGCTGTAAAGACAGTCCGATTCGTTGCATTATGCTGTCCAGTTTTAGGACCAATTAATTGAGTTATTACAGGATTAAAAAGCATGGATTTTTGCTGTCTTGTGCTGTCCAAAATAGGACAAATTCAATGTGTTTGTGAGTGAGTTTTTCAAAGGAAACTTTGTAAATTCTCGTGTTTAAATTCTGATGTTTGCATGCTGGTAAGTTACGGTTATAGGGGTTGAGTGTAGTAGTTAAAATATTATGTTATTCTTACTAAGTTTCGGTTGTTAGTAGTGAAGTAAAAATTGGACAAGTAAATGCTTAAATGACTGCTGGAAACTGCAGCTTGAAAACCCATTGTTTCAGCATGTAAATGCTGATTTGAATATGTTGTAATATGTGGAGGAATTGGTCGGCCGCATGTTTGAAATAAAAGAAAACAGTAGTTTTTGTTGCTGATCGAATGAGTTAAATTCATTGTTCAAGGGGCTGTAAATTGGTGTTAATTAAGCTGTTCGGATCGGTGTAATAAAACAGTCTGAATGTGATGTTATTAAGCTGATTTAATGTTGAAGATTTGTTGATGTCCAAAGCATAAGTTAAAGCTATATAAAACTGAACCTTTGTAATGCTGGAAATTCAGTATATTTATTCTTTTGTTTTAACTGTTACGAGTTGTGTTAAATGAAGGAACATATTGGTCGTCATTACTTGCGGTCCAATGATGGAAATTTTAGCATATAATTTCCTACCTGAATTAACCGTTAGTGAGCTTGAAATTTATCTATTCGAATGTGTTATCTTCACTGTCCAATTTGCTGTTATTTATACTAATATATTGAGTTAACTAAGTCGACCAATTTGATGTTATATGTAGTGTTAATGTTTGAACATAATAATGTTGTTCAATGTGTATAAAAAGGGTAGTCCATTTTGTGCATAATGGGGTGGTCTGAATAAATGTATTAAAATATTGTTCGAAATTGCATGTCTAATTATTGTTTGAAGCTTAATATTAAATTTGCTATTGTCTAAGAATACATATTAAATTTTTGCTTGGAAGTGCGTAGTTAGGAAACTATCGAATTAATGTGCTAAATTGATTAATCGAATTATATGCTTGGTTGTTGTCTCATCAGTTAGAATGTGTGTTCTTTTTTATGTTGATCGAATTTGGTTTACTATTACGGGTTGAATGCTTGGTAGAATAATTATGAATAATGTTAGGAAGAATTAAATGCAAAAGAAGTTGAGTTGAATATGCAATTAGTAAGCTTGTGATTATGTAAATGTAAGCGATGATTCAAGGTTTAATTGAATTTTTGAGTTTACAGGTCAAGAATTTGAAGCTGACAACCAGTCGGTACGACTACAAATGAGATACGAAAGGGTTATATTATTATGATATCATTTAACATATTAACTGCTTATGAACCCTTGATTTTTAATTTATTTTATATTATAACATTAGTTATAGAA
This sequence comes from Gossypium hirsutum, assembly GCF_007990345.1. Classification (NCBI taxonomy): domain Eukaryota; kingdom Viridiplantae; phylum Streptophyta; class Magnoliopsida; order Malvales; family Malvaceae; genus Gossypium; species Gossypium hirsutum. Next base: position 3,348,915 of record NC_053447.1, on the reverse strand, counting down.
ATGCTACCGAGTTGATTACTCAGCGTTCGGTTTGTCTTCTGTGCGCAGGTTAGCACTCGTTCTTGTCAGCATCCAACAAAAAATCCCGTATTCATCGAGTTGGTGAAACTTTTGCCATTGTGGTCGGCATGTTCCTATAGGATTTTATGTTATTAAGCTTAGATGGAGAATTATTTCATATTCCGAGAAGTTATATAAATAGGCATATATTATAGTTGATAATAGTTTGTACTATATATGTAGATGTTTGATATCGATGTTTTCTTTTTCTTTTTGAACCCATATATGTATAACTGGAATATATATATAATTGGAACAGAGGATGCATGAAATGCAACGAATAAATAGGTTAATAGTTATATATATATGACTTGATCATGGGCCTAAATGTATGGTTTTTTTTTGTATATTGGAATGAACGTTGTCCAGCAACAAAGGTGATATCCTGATATTTGGACCCGGTGATTGGGTTGGGTAGTTGGAGTGTTACAATATAAAAATGGAAATACTATAATAGATAATTAGAAAACAAGAATACTTATTAATATGATATATTTTCTTATTTAATTTATTTTTATTCAAATTTAAACTAATTTCTTTTTCCTAATTCCGTATATATTTCATGAGTGTTAATACATATTGCATAAGTGTTATTATTATTAGTTTCAAATAGTACATTTTATTATTTATTACCTATATTCTAAATATGTGGTTTGCATATGCATATGTTTGTGATAGAATTTTATATTGATAATGTTATTAATTGAGTTAAGATTAACAATAACACAATTGGAATTGGAAGTGCATTTAATATTTTTAATCTAATGTATTTACGTGTTTAAATTTCGTTTTACTCATAATTTAAAATTTTACATATTTTATATTTTATTATTAATTAATTTTAAATTATATATTTTATTGTTTTAAAACATATTTATATATTTTAAGTAGGTAATTTCTATCCAAGTACATATGTGACAAAATTTAATATATGCATTAAAGAATAAATTGTAGGAGTTTCTCTTTTTTCCACCATGTAAAACGACGACTTTAAAAGGACTCTTCATTATTGTCCTTTTTGACCAAAGAAGAAGCCAGAGCCTCCTTCCGTACAATTGTACTATTACATTTTATATTTATTTTTAATAATTAATAATTGATATTATATGAATTTTCATAATTTCGTTAATAATTTTAATATATTTCTCTCTCTTTTTTAATTTTTAAAGGAGCTCCTTATCAATTAAGTTACCTTGGTGTTGGGGTCTCCTTTTCCACGGGAGAATCTAAAAAGTCCTTTTTTAGTCCACTCTCTGCTCTCTAGTCTCTACTTCCTCTTAACTTTCATTTTCTCTGAGAAAAAAAAGAAATTAAGGAAACTTGTGTTAGCAATGGCGTTACCTAAAGAACACATCGATGCGATTAGAAAAACAAAGTACTCAATCGGAGGAGAACCCAACCCATTGACAGAAGACCTTCATCAAGCCGTTCGAAACTTATCCGCTGAGCTTTATACTAAAGATGTTCATTTCCTCATGGAACTTATCCAGGTCTTTTTTCATGTTCCTTTTGCTCACTTTTATTTTTCCATTTAATATGATATTGTTTCCAGTAATATATGAAAAATTTTGAATATGTTAGTGTAAGATGTATACTCAAACATTCATGTGAATCCGAATAACGTAGATGATCGATTTTTTTTTTTTTAAATGTTGATTGTTGTGGTAACGGGGGAAAGTTTTGTGATGATGCAGAATGCTCAAGATAACGAGTATTTAGAAGGAGTGGATCCATCACTAGAGTTTGTGATAACTTCTCGAGATATTACGGCGACCGGAGCTTCGGCAACGTTGCTGATGTTCAATAATGAGAAGGGATTTTCTTCCAAAAATATTGACTCTATTTGCAGTGTTGGTCGTTCCACCAAGAAAGGGAATAGGCGAAGTGGTTATATTGGGGAGAAAGGTACATGCATTTTCCATTTTCTGTTCTTTTAATTTTTAATTGGTTACCTGCTTTTTATATTTTAAAATATTAAATTTTATTATATAAATTTATAATTTTTAAAACAAATAATTAAATCCTTAAAATAAATTTATATGTAAATAATTAAACTATCTCTATGAAGGTGAAAGCATACTAGGATTCTCTGTAATACAGTGTAAATTTCATTTTAGTCCTATTAAAAAATTAAAAATCTAATTAAAATTTGCGATTAAAGTACTGATAAGTTAGACTAAATATATTATATCAAATTGATTTACCTTGATTTAACCCGGCACATAAAAAGGCGAACTATCCCAAGAAATCTTTATATATTTTAACTATTGTGTGATAAAAAAAATACAGTATTAACGGATTGTTTCAGCTACATGATACTTGGAAATACATGTATTTTTAGGGGATGATAATAGTTTTTTAATGGGTCAAGTTAGGTCATGATAAATTAGTCGGTTATAATATATTTTGTGTAAATCATCAGTAATTTAACCATAATTGTAACAGTGTCATTATATGAATAATTTTTTGATATATAAAAATTAATTTGAAGCAAATAGTAATATAGTAAGTCTAGTTTGCCTCTATAAAGAAATTATAAGGATATCTTTGTTAGGAATTTGTTCATTGGCTGCACTTTCTTGGGATTAAAAGGAAAAGGACGTGTGGTCGAAAGAATGTATGCTAAAATTTTCAGTGTTTAAGATGGAATTTTTGATGACTATTGACTTTTCTCGAACGCACAACAGAAATATTCCCTCAGCATGTGAATAAATTCTGACTGGGCTTTATTACTAAAATCAAGCAAATCATCACAAAAGTCCTACACTAAAATGAACCCTATACTAAGGCCTATTACTCAAGCCCGAAAAGCAAATTAAAACCCATAAAACCGTTCTCCCATTAACTTTAAATTTTAAAACTTAAAAAAACTTTAAACAGAAATACAACTTAAAATAAAGCGTGTAGGATAAAAAATTAAAAAAAATTAAAAATTAATAACCGAATGAATATAATGATTTGGTGGAAGAATAAAATTTAAATTCTTATATTACGTATGGAAGATGATATATTACCCGAATTTGCTTAACACTTTTTAGTATACAGTGGGTCCCTTTATTTACATGTAAAATGTTTTACGAAAAATATTTTTTGTATTTTTCTGTGTCTGTTTTACAGAAAACAGCTTGGTCAACAGAAAATGACTTACAGGTCAACGTAAAATAAGCCCTTTTTTCGTGTAAAATGACTTACCCTTTTGAAAAGCGTAAGTCATTTTTTGAAAAAGAGCTCCTCTATAAATAATTTAATTTTTATACAAAAATTAACTTAAATCAAGCTTAATATTATTATATTGATAATAAATTTTATTTTTATTTTTAAAAATTTAAAATTATTAAAATATTATATTTTTAATATTATTAAACATACATATTTAATTATTTATATTTAGTCATATAATAATTTATTAATATAATAAATATAATTTATTATTTTAATAAATTATTTAATATTTCAATTTTATTTTAATAATAAATAATAATTTTAAATAATATTATTCACATATTATTTAAAATATTCAACATTAATATTTTAATAATAAATATTTATTACAATTATAAATATATTAATATAAATGTTTTGTAGCTTAAAAGTTAAAAATGTCATAAGTCTATGTACACCTCACAGATTTGTAATTTAGTCTTTGTACTTTTATTTTCAAGAATTTAGTCCCTTTGCTTTTCAAATTTGAAAATCAAGTCCAATTGTTAATGTCCTTAAATTTTTTTATCAATTTTGTTAGTGTCACATTTTTAAACAAAAAATATTCACTCGGAAGTCATGAACGTTGTAATGAACTTTAAATTAACTTGATATTTTTAATATATGCAAAAACAATGTAAAATATAAAATTATAGATAAAAATAAATTTAATGAAAACATAAGAAAATCTCAAATGTATGTTTGCTTCATTGAAAACAATTTTTATGAAATATTTTTGAGAAATCTATCAAACAACAGAAAATATTTTACACAGATTAATCCAAACACCAGAAAAGATTAACTTTTCCATAAATTATTTTTCGGAAGTCATTTTCAACAAAACCAAACGGAGACTATATTTGTATAACTTTAGAGTGTTGAAGCCAGCTGCCTAACAAATATTTCAACTCTCCAACATAAACATATACCCAATTTTGCCTACACTTTTTTTAGCATAATCATTGATATCTTAGTCTTCTAAATCAAATATTTCAGTGTCAAGGCATTTGCATTACCATTGATATTTTAGCATAAAAAAATTAGAGAAATGGTGTAACACATGATAAAATATTTTTGTAATGACATACAAAAATAATTCGCATTTAACATTTTTAGCTACTAAAATTCAAATAAAAGGAAATTATAACAGAGCAAGACTTGGAAACCTTATTAGTATTACAGTGCCATAATATATGTGAGGATTTATTATCTAAGGATGTATTATGTTTTCTTTGCAGGAATTGGATTCAAGAGTGTCTTTCTGATCAGTGCACAGCCCTACGTATTCAGCAATGGCTATCAGATACGGTTCAATGAGGCCCCTTGCCCTCACTGTGGTCTTGGCTACATTGTTCCTGAGTGGATTGATGACCTGACACTTGACGACTTTAGAAAGGTTTATGGATCTGCGCTTCCAACCACGGTCATTGTGCTTCCCCTGAAGCCTGACAAGGTCAAGCCAGTGAAACAGCAGCTGTCAATCATCGAACCCGAAGTTTTATTATTCCTTTCGAAGATCAAGCGTCTTTCTGTCAGGGAAAACAATGAGGATCCGAGGCTCGATACTGTGAGTGGGATAGCTATTACAAGTGAGACTAATTTTGTGACAAGGAAGTGTCATGGGTTGCGCATCGGTGCTCGCAACCATGACAAACTGGTGCGATCCATCGTGTTCGAGGGAGGTCATTTAGCCCAACCAAACTGGCCCGGTGATTGGAGAGATTAAAAGCCCATCTCAAGAGCCTGATAGAAATGGGAAGTGTTCTAGAAGATATAATTATGGAATCTTAGAGTTCTTAGCTGGTTATGTAAGCTTAGAGTTCTAATTGTATTCAGCTTTTAATTATAGCTATTGATATACTGTGAGGCTCAACTATAAATAGACACCTCTTTGCTCATTGTATATTTATTGAGTTATTAATAAGAATTTTGAGAGTATTCACTCAAAGTTTTCTCTCAAGTGTTCTTGCTTTTGTTCATCTTTCAAGGCTCGTTCTTACTTCGTTCTTCTGTTGTTCTTTGTGAAAATCTTAAGGGAATTCTATTGAATCCTTTATTGTTGCGAGTGAAGTTGACTTGGGCGTTTTTGCTACTGAATCTTTTTTTTGTTACAAGTTAGGCTGACTTAGGCGTTTTGAGCAGAGAAACTGCCTAAGGCTGCACGGATCGCGTGGGAAAACTCTAAGTCCGTGACAGAAGAACGTCGATGCTAAGTCCTATACTCTCTGTCTTTCCGCTGAGGAAAAGGATGGCAAGTTCGGAAAAGAGTGCAGCTATCATATATGGAAGCAGATGTTTCCTGTTAGGCTGGAAAACAAAGTGGAAAGGAGAATGGATGTGGACGAGTTGGTGATCACGTTGGCTTTTCCGAACAATGAGCGTCTGCATAGGGGGATGAACTTACCTGGGGTCTACGCATTTCTTCCAACGGAGATGATGACCAATTTCCCCTTCATTATTCAAGCAGATTTTGTTTTATCATCATCAAGGGAAACAATACTCTTAGACAACAAATGGAACCAAGGGATTCTTGATTGCGTTCCCACTGCTTTTGTCAATGCTTTCATCTCACTGGTGAAAATGACAAATGAGGCCCCGGTTTCTAGTTTACGTTGGATGTTCAATTTCTTGCCTGTCAACCGTTCCTCATACCAGAAATTTAATGCCATTAGGGAAACAATAAGATTGAAACTGGGGGATGAAAATATACTACCAAGTGATGAGTCTTGCACGGGCCAGAAGTTTTTCCATAAACCCGGTGAAGTTGGTAGAATTATGCCTGCTTTCTGGGATATTGTGGAGAAGGCAAGAAAGGAGGGGGTAGGCTTGCATAATCTGTCATCACATGGAACATATGTCTTGCATCCCTCTTTTGATGTGGCTGAGTATGATAATATTCTGAATTTTTTGGGAGTTGGACCGGTCGACAACAGATGGTATGCAAAGTGCATCCGAGGTTCTAATCTTGTATTGGGAGTTTCGGAGAGCCTTTATCTTGAGCTTCTTATCTTCCTTGCAGAGAACTGGAATACAATATTCTATGGTACCAGCATTATAAACGTACCACTTCTTAAATATGTTGATCTTTCTGGATGTGTGTCCTTGTGCAGTATCAGTGAATCCATGCAACATACTCTAGGGACAATATGCCGATCTCATCAATTTGATCACTTGTCGTGGATGATTGATTGGAATAGGGAGTTTGGTGGGGCTACAAACTGTCTTTTTCTTCCTCAAATCACACAGGAGGCCATCCGTACAAGCTTCAAGAAAGAAACAATTTCAGGATGGCTTCAAAACCAGGTCAAGGTTGTTTCAGTAAGTGTGTATGAATATGCAGCTGCCCTTATTGATAGTCTTGGTAGTAAGCCGAAGCTTGTTATTGCCTATGCTCACTTCTTATATCATTCATACCGGAAGTTATTTGTAACATCAGCAGAAGTTGGTAATTTGTGTGGCATCATGCCTCTGGTAGATAACTATGGTAATGTCAATGTGACCAAGAAGTGGAAGATTCTTGTTCCTGCTAATGGAAGCAAATGGAACAGTTTAGTTGGTTCTAATCCACTGAAAGCTGAAGGCTATATTGAGTTAGGGGAAGATTACTTGCATCAGAGGACTTTTGCTGGTCAATTCACTCCTGGAAAGCAGCTTTTGAAGTTTCTAATATCACATGTTGGTATTTCAGATATCCCATCTCTCTCTCCTCCTAATGCTGCGGTTCCTGCTGTCTCTTCACCCCTCACAAAGGATAACACTTTCTTGCTTTTGGATTGGATTCAGCACTTGAAAAGTAGAAGAGCGCCAATTCCAGAAAGGTTTCTGACTAGCATAAAAAGTGGAAACTGGCTGAAAGTCACCATAAATGGCTCTTCTGGCTACAAACCACCAGCACAATCATTCTTTCATTCATCTTCATGGGGAGATATTTTGCAGAATGGGTCAGTGTTTGTTGATATTCCACTAATTGATCAGACATATTATGGAGACAGAATAAATGATTATAGGGAGGAGCTGAAAATTATCGGAGTAATGTTTGAGTATGGCGAAGCATGTCAATTTATCGGGGACCATCTCATGCGATTGGCATCTTCATCAACGCTAAGTAAAGATTGTGTGCTTTCCATTCTTGGTTTCATCAGATATCTGAGGGAAAAATGCCTCCCTCCTGATGAATTTATCCGCAGTATCAAAGAAGAAAGGTGGCTAAAGACTTCCTATGGTTTCAAATCACCTGTGGGAGCTGTTTTGTTCGGCGAGGAATGGAGAACAGCCATACAAATATGTAATGTCCCCCTCATTGATCAAGCATTCTACGGTGATCAAATCCTTGGCTACAAAGATGAACTCAGCCTGCTTGGCGTTATAGTTGGCCTCAGCAGATGCTATCAGCTTGTCATTAATCACTTGAAAAATTCTTCGTACTTGACCTCTATGAGTGCTGATGCTTTTCTTTTATCGCTGGAATGTATGCGTTATGCAGGATCTCCTGAGAGGCTTGTTACTACACTTAGAGATGCAAAGTGTTTGAAGACGAATCTTGGTTTCAAACCTCCATCTGAATGCTTTTTATTTGACGAAGAGTGGGGCTGTCTTCTACAAGTTTTCACTTGTTTCCCAATAATCGATCAAGCTTACTACGGAAGTATCATCTCTAGCTACAAAAATGAGTTGAAGACATTGGGTGCTGTAGTGGATTTCGATGTAGCAGTCAAATCCTTTATCAGCCGTTTCAAGCAACGGGCATCGTCATCATCTCTTACAAAAGATGACGTTTTCTCATTCCTCTCATGCTGTAGACAACTAAAGGGAACGTCCTATAAGTTTCCCTCTGACTTAAAGAAATGCATACTTGAAGCAAAATGGTTGCGGACTCGGCTTGGTGATTTCAGGTCTCCGAGAGACTGCATACTCTTTAGTCCGGAATGGGAGTCCATCTCTTCAATTACCCTCCTTCCTTTTCTTGATGATAGTGATAGCTTCTATGGAAAGGATCTTCACAAGTACAGACATGAGTTGAAGACTATAGGAGTAGTCATTGAATTCGAAAGTGGTGTGAAGTTTGTGCCTGCTTGTCTCTATTTCCCTCGAAGTACTGACAGTATAACTCCCAGAATTGCACTTTCATTTCTCAATTGCTTGAGAATTTTGTTGGAAGACAAGAGCTACACCTTCGCTTTATCATTTCTTAAAAAAGTTTCAGAAAAATGGTTGAAAACCTCTGTTGGTTATATGAGTCCAGGTGATTGCTTACTGTTTGGTAAGAATTCAGGCTTGAAACCAACTGATGGACCATTCATCGATGAAGGGTTTTATGGTTCCGAGATTAGAACATACAGAAAAGAGCTATCTTCTATAGGTGTTATTGTTGATGTTGAGAAGGGAAGCACACACATAGCCAATCACCTTGATCTGCATTCAGATTTTGCCACAATCATTCGAATATATAAATTCTTGGCAAAAGTAGAATGGAAGCCTGACTGTGAAGCTAAACGGTTAATCTGGATCCCAGAGGGAAATGAAAATGGAAGGTGGGTAAAACCTGATGGATGTGTTCTGCATGATAAAGATGGACTCTTTGGTTTGCAGTTGAATGTTTTGGAGAAGCACTATAAGAGCAGAGTACCACTGCAGCTCTTCTTTGGTGCAGCATTTGGTGTCAAATCGTATCCTTCACTAGATGATTACTGCAAACTCTGGAAAGGTTGGGAAACTTCAGGACACCGATTGTCGCATGATGAGTGTTGTGCATTCTGGAGGTTTGTTTTGCAGCACAAGAGTTCAGAGGAAGAACAAATTCTTTCTGAAAGTTTGGTGAAGGTTCCTGTGGATTTAGGTTCAGAGGGGATTATGTTATTCGACAAGCATGATGTGTTTATAGCTGATGATCTTCAGCTTAAGGAGCTTTTACTCCAATCTTCATCTCATCCTCTATTTGTCTGGTATCCTCAGCCAAGTTTACCTGTTTTGCCTCGGACTATGTTGTTCGAGTTATATTTGAAAATCGGCGTTCGGATGATCTCTCACTGTGTACAGAAGAAAGACTTATCCTTTACAAATGGCCTGGAACTTAAGCAGATCAATCCCAGAGATGCCATGCTTGGAAAAGAGCTGCTCCGACTTATTCTTGGATTTTTAGCATGTTCATTAAAAATGGAAGCTGAGAAAAGGCATGAAGCTGTTCAGTCCCTCCGCAATCTCACTGTCCTTGAGACTTCGGAACCGATTGCTGTTGTATATAGTTTGTTATTATCTTCAGGTGAAACCCAAGAAGTTCAAGCTAGTCGAATGGTACGCTGGGACAAAGAGAGCTCAAAGTTTTTCATTCAGAAGTTGGATGAGTCTGCTGGGCAAAAGGATCGGCTTGAATATGCTACTTATTTCTCAGAAGCAGTTGCTGAAGGATTACTGTGGGAGAAGGAAGATCAGGTCAGTTCTCTCTCCGAACTAGTCAAGCTGGCCTTCATTCTGAAATTCGATGAAGATGCTGTCAGTTTCCTGATGAAATCCAAGAATCTGCAAGTGTTTGTGGAGGATGAAGATTTCCTATCTGCTGCCTTTCCTAATGAATAAGTGTTTAAGGTATGAGCTATAGTATGAAACATAGTAAGGTGTTCAGTTGTGTGTATTAAAACATAGCTTATGAAACATATGCTGGTGTGTGAACTTTAATATTTTGATGCATCTGTTTTGAACTGGTTTGGATGAATATATACATGCATGTATATGTATGAATGGTTTCTTATGATCTGTTTTTTTGATGTATTTTTAAAAACTTGTTTGTGATATTTAACCTAAGGAATTCGTTTGTTTGTTGATGTGCCAGAATTCGATACATCTCTTTATGTCTTGCAGTATGGTCTCTATGACCTGCTTGCTAGGGATGGTTTATGTTTGAGCAATCACCATTTGTGTCCAGTATGCTAGCCATTTAAAATATTATTATTTCTTTAGATAAAAATGATTCACATTTTATTCCTAAAAGTGAGATTTACATGCCAGGTTTACATGAAAATGATAGATAGACCTTAGTGCCTTACGCTTATCATCTTCTTGTTCTTTGAAGGAACTTTTTCTTTTTATCTTTCTTATCTTCAGCATTGTCGTCATCCAGGTTATCCTGTGTTGTGGCTGACCCAATTGAAAAGTTTTCTACTTTAGGATATGTGTGTGTGAGGCAATTCAACTTGAATCAATTTCAATCGTAATTTTAAAAAAAAATCAAATTTATTTAAAAGTAATATTCATAATTATATTTAAATATATATATCAAACACTGATAGCTCAATCAATATGAATATGCTAAATACTTTTCTTCAGAAAAAATTCTGAGAAAAATTCTAGGCTAATCTACAAAACTATTCCCTTAGCATTTCAGTTTCTACAGAATTTCATAAAACAAATACATCTCTTTCCAGACAGGGACAAGTTGTCTATACAACGTCAATATTCCTATAATTGACTTGAATCCAACTTTTCACAAAAACACAAATAAAAAAATAATAGTATGAAAAGAGGTTCCAGTAAGGAAAGGCTTGTTCGAAACTAGAAGGATAATATACGTTTTATTTTGGATAGCTGAATCAACAAATTGAGATCAATTTCGGCATCAAATAAATTAAATTTATAGCTATTATATTTAATTTCATAATCCAATGTTTCTCTCTTGTAAATTTGATTTTTATTTTTTTTCATGAGCTTAATTTTTTTTAAATATTTACTAAAAGTTAAACTTTTATACATAATAGTTTTGTACGACAATTCATTGATACTTTATGTTTGTTTTGAGAATAACTTTTTATTGTTATTTATTTTTATATTTTTTATATTATTTGTTGATGTGGAATATAAGACAAATAATTTCATGTCAGAATAAAGTATTGATACGCCAACATTGTTAAAAGATTAGTGTTTAATTTAATTAGCATTTTCGTTAAAAAAAGTAATTTGACTCTTTTCAAATGTTTAATGGGAAATTCTAGTTAAGGACTAAATTTATTATTATACCCTATAACATACCAAACATCTTTAAAAGGAGCTAATGTGACTTACACAATTAAATGATCAGTAATCACACATTACGATAGGCAGCAATGGGTTCAAGGGGGGCGCGGGGGGGCATCGCCCCTTAAAATTTTTAGATTTTTGAATTTTATATATAAATTATCATGTATTTTAAATTTAGTGTCCACATTATATAACATTCACCCACTTGGCCAAAATGTATTTCATATAATTTGCCTGCTTAAGTCGTAAGGTTATACTTTATATTAACAAAGTATTTTTCAATTTTTAATTATACTTTATATTCCAAAATTAATTGATTTGGACCATACTCATACATATTAGGTTAGTGGCTTTTTTATATTTTTATTTGTATGTCTTACTAAGGTGTAACATCTTGGTTTTAGCTAAATCGGAGAAGTGGTTTCAAAACCACAAATCTGAGGCTATAAAATTTTTTTTCAATATTATTTTTTTTTGGTATTTACAGCATATTACTTGATATGTGTGAAAATTTCGTGATTTAATTTTACCGATTGGTTAATTAATTTGATAAAAGGATTAAATCGCATGAAATGCAATAATAGCTTTCTAATTGTTAAAGTACTTATTTGCTATGGTTTCTTGATTTTAAAGTCCTTAGAATGAAATTAGGCCATTGAATATATGAGTGGCAGTATTGGGCATGCATTATATGGTTTTCAAATTAAATTATAAAGGTTAATATGGTAAATGATTAATAAATGGTTAATAAAATAAAACATAAAGTAAAAACACAGGGATATCCATTTTTTTTGGGCCGAAACTCGAGGAAAAAGAAAGACTTCAACTTTTATTTGTCTATTTTACTTCCTTGTCTCTTTCAAATGAAGCTAGAGAGGAGAGGCTGGCTGCATGTAGTGGAAAACCATGAAATTTGTTTGCTTAGAAGTTAAAATTTTCAAGTAGAAAGGTAACTCTTCTAAACTCTCCTTTGCCCATAGCTTTTCGTTGACAAATTCTGGTTGCATTGTTGAATTGAGCTTGACCGAATGTGTGGGAGAAGAGAAGAGCTTCTTTTCTAGTTGTAAATGTTGCATGTCTAGTAGATGACGAGTTTCTTTGTGTTGTTATACTTCATTTCAGTAACTTTGGGGTTGATTGTATTTAACTAACAAGGTGGGAGAAGGCTGTAGCGGAAAAAAAGAAGTGAAGGAGCAAATTGAATGGGTAGAATCGGTGTTGGGAACCATAGTGAGTTTTCCTTGAGTTTGATAAATGTTGAAACTATTAAATTGCTGTCCGAATTTTACCTTGTTGTTTTGTTAATTACTGCCCTGTTTATGCTGTCCGATTGTGGTATTGATGCTGTTCGAATATTACGTTATTACTGATATTCAGAGAGTGGTGTATTTAAGCTGTTTTAAGGACTGCTGTTTGGTGTATTAATGCAGCAGAAAAATTGTTGTTCAGACGTCAATTAATGTTGTCTGACTGTAAATTTATGTTAATAATGGTTGAAGTTGTTAATGAACAAATGACATAATGAGCTATTTAGATGTTAAAGAATGTTGTCTAAATGGATGAAGACCATGTTGTACAAAACCGCTATTTAAATGTTTTCAAGCTGAAATTTAAAGGGATTGAGTGCCGAAATTAATTGTACATGAAGGCTAAAGTTTTTGTATCCGATGCTTTAATCCAAGCTGAGTGATGGTGTCCTAAAGTCATCTGCGGTGCTGCATTAAAAATGTTTATTTTAGTCTAAAATGAGATAGATTTGATGTATCCAAAAAAAAAACTAGTCAAGGCCATGTACGAACGTACAATAGGTTGATTTAAATTCCTGTTCTGTTGATGTGCTATCACCATCCATATGGGGTTAATTAAATACCGGAATTGAATTTGAATAAATGGATGTGTTTGCGTTGATGTTAACCAATTTTTGATGAATAAAGATGTTTTACGAGTTGAAATTAATTAATCTTAATTCATGCTTCCTGTTCGGAACATTTTTAGTATAAAAGTGTAAATCTTAGCTGAATTGCTAAAGCTTCCCGAAGGTCAATAATTGTTGGGGATTGACCTGTATCAACAACGAGATAGTAAAAGTGGAGAAGAATGAACCTTGTGGAATAATTGGTTGGGATGAGACTTTCTTGATTTTAATTAAATAATATGATTTATAATTGGGGATTTAATTGTAACGAGGGTAAATGTTGAGTGTAAATATGTAAAAATGTAATTAAATGGTAGAAGAATTTAAATTTGAACTTGATATAGTATTTGAATTAATTAATAAATTGAATTATTATGTTTTGATCGTGAAACGAGTAAATCGATTGTAAATCGGGAAAAGTCAAAAGTTGTTCAAATTGAATTGTATGTGGATATAAGTTGCTGAATTAATTCGTATATAATTATACATTGCTAAAATTTATTTGTATATGGTTATACATTATCGAAGTTGATTTATAAAAGAAAATAGGTTGCCGAATTGATTCGTATATGATTATACATTGCCGAATTTGATTCATATATGGTTATACATTGCCAAATTGATTTGTATATGATTATACGTTGCCGAATTTGATTCGTATATGAATATATATATTGTTGAATTGATTTGAGCATTGGATGACTGGTTCGTGTATGAAATGATTTAATTACGAAGTCGATAGTTATGAATGAACCTTAGAAAATGTATTTAATATTGATGACATGATATTAGAATTTCGAACGTGTAAGACCATGTCTGAGACATTGGCATCGTATATGATTCGTGTAAGACCATGTCTAGGACATTGGCATCGATATGAGATTACGTGTAAGACCATGTCTAGGACATTGGCATCGATATGAGATTATGTGTAAGACCATGTCTGGGACATTGGCATCGTATATGATTCGTGTAAGACCATGTCTGGGACATTGGCATCGATATGAGATTACGTGTAAGACCATGTCTGGGACATTGGCATCGTATATGATTCGTGTAAGACCATGTCTGGGACATTGGCATTGATATGAGATTACTTGTAAGATCATGTCCGGGACATTGGCATCGATATGAGATTACGTGTAAGACCATGTCTGGGACATTGGCATCGTATATGATTCGTGTAAGATCATGTCTGGGACATTGGCATCGATATGAGATTATGTGTAAGACCATGTCTGGGACATTAGCATCGATATATGATAGCATGTAAGACCATATCTGGGATATGGCATTGTGCGAGTTATACGAGATTTCTGAGTATCCTTAGCAATTCCGAATGGTTCAACGGGCAAAGTTAAGACGAGAATAAAAGTGTAAATGAAATAAGTGGTACAGGTATGTACGATACCCATACGTATATTAAATGAAAGAAGATTGATAAAAAGATGTGAGCTCATGTATATTACCTGGAAATGTTTAAGTTTATGTAAGTGTTTGATTTATATAAATGCTTATTGAGGGTATCGAATTTCACATGATGAGTAAGTAGATAATTAAGAGAAATCTATATGGTTATATTGATTATGAATATGTAATGAATATTGGATTGAATGTGGGATATCTTAAATTGCTTATGCATATGAAAATGTGAATGAATTAGTGAGAATATATTAGATCTATATGAACATGAAAATGAATAAGCTTGTGAGACTCTTGGTTAGCTATGTGTATTGATTCATGGTATAACGGTGAAAGCAATTAAGTAACATTGTAATTTGGAAATGCTCAATATGTGTTATTTGATAAGTTAATTATATTACCATATGAGCTTACTAAGCTGTATAACTTACTTTGTTTTCTTTCCTATGCCTATAGTGTTTCGAAGGCTCGCTCAGGTTGGAAGTCGTCGGAGATCTCATCACACTATCCAGCGATGGTTTCGGTATTTTAAAATTTTGTACTTTTGACATATGGCATGTATAGGCTAGTTTTGATATGGTTCATTTTGAACTATATATATGTAGCCATACGAAAATGGTTTGATAATGATGCTAATGTTTATGTATAGTCGGTCATGGTATAAGCTCATTTTTGAAAGTATGTTTCCCGATATATATATGTATGGTGTATTGGTTATATGTTTTGGTTGAGTAATGATTTAGTTGATGGATGTGTTTTTACTATAATACATATGTACCCATAAGCTAAGTTATGTATAAGTGATTGCTTGCATATTGGTTGTTTAGGTACGGTTTGTGATGGCAAAGTACGAATTTGTTTCATAAATTTTGTCCATGAATTGTAATAAATGATCGTGATGAATTATGTTTTTGTTAGGTAATGCCTTGTAACCCTAATCCGGCGACGGATACAGGTTAGGGGTGTTACATAAGGAATTATCTTCCTCTAGTAAGGTGCCGACACTGTCGAGAGAAAAAGAAATGAGTTTGATGCCGAGACTCAGAGCACAGAGTAAAAAAATACAAATTATCTTCCTCTCGGCTGCTTACGCAAAAGACTTCTCAGTAAATATTTTTGCATAAATTATGTTCTTTATTTATTTGACTTATAATTTTTTTTTCCTTTTCCTAATATCTTGTTGTTTAATATATTATTATAGCTTGGGGTTTTTCAATTAAATTATAGTCAACAAAAAGATCAAAAATTTTTTCAAGAAAATGGTGTCAGAAAGTAATAATGATCAATTGGTTCCTTAACCTTCTGTTATTAGTGGAGTAAAATCAAATATCGGATCTTCCCAAGATCCTGAACAAGATATCCAGTCTTCCTAAACTCCCGAACAAGATATCGAGTCTTCTCAAGTTCCTGAACGTCCTCGTAAGGTGTAGAGAATCAAAACAAAGGAGTTTGATGCTTCTTCTTTAGAGCATGGTCCGGGACTTAGAAAATCTATTTGGGATTACCCTCCAAATCAACAGGACAAAGTCTGTCAAACTTGCATTAAGGTTGGGCCATATCAATCGATTCCTCCCTCCAACATCTCCTCAATATATTGACAAGAATGACACTTTTTTTACATTAAAAAAAGTAGTTCAAATTTAGAAATTTCGTTTCTTTTGGAGTAAAATATTGGATCCATCCTTGACGATAAAAACATACTCACACCAGATCTAAAGAGAGTTGTTCAAATAAAGACCTACCACTTACACTTTCAAAGGTTCATTGATAAGTGGATGGATTCTATGGGTGAACAACCCGTAACCACCAAGCTATAATAACGAGAGTTCATGATTGTAAAATAAAAAATTTGACATTGAACCCTATAAGCATCTGCAGTCCATTGTAGAGAAGAGAACATAGAGTTTACACCACATATATAGAACCAGGCAAGAAAGAATCAGAATTGAATCCTTCCCACGTGCTACATATTCTTGCTTTTAATTAACGGTGCTTTGCTTTGCCGCCGAATAACCTTTTTTATTTCTTCTTCTTCTTTTCGCAAAGTTTGACATATTCGTTTTCTCTAGGATAAAAATGAATATGCCTTTGTTCATCCAACCTCTAATTTCTTTATATCAATTTATATTTTATATTATAATAAAATAGTTTTCCAAAAGTCAATATAGATGCACTATCAACAACAGACAGCTGATGTAGAGAACTTATCCACCTAAATTATACAGTATGGTAGTGAGTTGCTTTCTTTCAGTATTGTCTGCTGCATGCACTTGAAGACACCTCAGTGATATCACTCCTCGAACTTGCTGATGATGAAGATGATGACTCAGCATCTTTTTCTCTCATAAAATTATACACTTTGGGTTCCATCCTATGACCCAATGCTTCATTTCTATTTTTATTACAAAAACTCTGCATAATCTCCTCCTCACTACTTTTCTTACTGGTTTTCTTCAAAAATACATGACATAGTACCCATTTTTCCATCTCATGATTCAAATAATTCTGCAAAATTTTTAAAAAAATTTATATTAACAATAATGAGACATGTTATATGTATCTATGTTACGATCAATGTAGAATATCAGTTTATATACATAGACTTGCCTGCATCATTGGGTTGTTTGCCAAGTTGAAATCATTGTTTGGTATATTGACTAAACGATATTCATTGATGATCCAATCAGTTCTTAATCCATGTGGAGGCTTCCCCATGTGAAAAACTAGGGTTTTCCTCATCCCTGCTACTTGATTTCTCCTTGATATGATTTGCTTATCTGACCCGGTTGCCTTCCAATATCCGGAAGCAGTCGCCCGGTTTATCCGGTTCCCGGTCTTATACTTGGCTTCCTTCATACTAAAAAAATACCTCTCTTCCCCCAACTCACCTAAAAAAAAGTTGAATATTAATTAAACTTCATTAATATTTACATGCAAATGCATGTTTTAATAACCCTTCATAGAGAATGCATGCATAGTAAATAAGCTCCCAATCATGGAATATGTGACAGCTAATAAATAAAAATAAAAACAAAAAATGTGTTACCAGGCAAATCCCAGGGATCAAAATTGCAAATATTGAGGTCAGGGATGATAGAAGCAGGCAAAGGGAAGGAAAAGGCTTTGCATTTCAAGTACTGAAACACAAGCTCTTCCTCCGTCGGCTGAAAACGGAAGCCCGGCGGCAATTTTCTTAATCCATTCAGCCGCAGACTGTTCATAATATCCTGAAGTTAGTAATAGCCCAAGTTTCCCTTTATTCTTCTGCAAGGTGAGAGGTAAAAGTCAAGCAATGGCCATTGAAAGTTGAAAGCATTTTATAGGGCAAAAAGAAGAAACAAAAGAAACCAATGGTTCCCGTTTTTCTTAATGGCGCTCTGGCAGATTCGTTAAAAGTATCATCAAATCAAATTTAAGGGATTAGTTAACTGAACAAAAAAAAATTCCATTATTTGGTCCCTTATATATTTTTTTTGAGATTATGATATAAAAAATGTAAATTATTTACCCGGTTTAATATTTAATTCAATTCAAAAATTTTATTTCATTATTTAACATTGTTGGAATCAGATCCAACCGGTCAATCAGTTAGATTAGATTAAAAGTCGGTCAGTATATTGATCCAGACGAAGAGATTAAACTGTCTTTTGAATGAATCAATCGGAATCGACAAAAAACCGAAAACTAATAAAAAACTGATAATTGAACTAGTCTAACTGGTTTCTAATTTTGGTAACATTTTTGATGAATTTTTTATTATTGTTGGATTAAAGATTAAATTGATTGGATCGAAAATTACTAGAGATGTGTAAAGCTAGGGTTTAACCATGGCCATTTTGTTTTCCATGCAGAATTTTCACGCTTGGTCCCTTCTAAATTTGAAAGGATGGTCCCTGAATCTTGTTTAATTGGTTTATCACTTTGATTTTTCTTCATTATTATTGTTTTGCACAATCTTATTTAATTACTTATTTTTGTTTCTAATTGGAACTAAATTTTGATATAAGATTAAATGATTTATCATTTAAGCATATAATTAATATTAGATTATGGTAATAAAATATATTTATTAAAAGTTCAAATAAAAAATTCGAAAAAAATGATAAAACTAAAAATTTAAGATAGATTATATTTTAGGTTAAAATTTCGTGCAATTTTATATTGACTTAAAAAAATATGAAAATGTCTTCATAATAATATATCTTATTCTATTAAATGAATAATTTTCAAATAAATTTTCTAACTGAATTAATGTCCGATTAAATCAAGAATTTAAATACAAATATATAATAATAGAAATGCATTTTTTTTCCAAAATTGAAATAATTAATTAACATTGTTAAATAAAGTGCTTTTCTTTTCTTTTTTTTTATAGTTTGTCAAATACAGTACCTTTTTGTTCAAAGAAGAAAATATATAAAATTAAAAGAAATAGAGTAGAGGTTAGGAAGTTACTTAAGGTGTAAGTTTCAGAGTAGAGAGTGTGAGAGTGCTATATTTCTTTAATTTGCTGTTTTGTTTTAATTAATTTCTCCCCATTTTATCTACCTTGTAAGGAGAAAGTACGGTACGAACAGGGATATTATCTCTTTCCAATAGTTTTATGCCACGTCAGCAATTTTATCCTGAATTTAAGAATTTTAATTTGGATTTAATTTTTTTCAGGATAAAAATGCTGATGCGGCATAAAACTATTGGAAAAGGGATACAGATGATGTGGCATCTCTGTTTCATACAATACTTTCCCCTTTGTATGTGGTTTCCGTCGGTCAAAGCTTTCATATATCTTTTGTTGCAATCATCACCAACATTTTATTTATGCTTTTCAACTTTTCCAAGCTGCCCTAATTTGATTTATGGTTTTTTTTTTCTAATTATTCAATGATATTTTAGTTTTTTTTATGCTATTGATATATAATTTGGTTTTTTTTCTGAATCTCAAACTCTGGGGATTCGAGATTCAGATTTAAGATTTGGGGTTTCGAGTTTGGGGTTCAAGGTAAAAAATGTTACCAAAATCATGCATTAATGACATTAAAAATATTATTGAAATGTCATTAAATAATTAGAACGTGACCGTGGTGGGAAGGATTTATAAAATAAATTTTTCAAATTTGAATTATCAACAATTTTACGTATTTTAATATAAATATTGTAATTTCAAAAGGAATTTGAATAAATTTTTTAAAGGCAGAAAAAAGGTGAAGATAAAACAAAATTAATCCACTAGATTTCGATCTAACTTCATATTAAATATTTTTTTAATGTTTAAATTACATTTACAATTCCAACTATAAATAATACATATTTAAATTAACTATAATTAGAAATTATTATAGACTACAACCAAAATATAATTAGAATTATCAAACCAGATTTATTCTTAAAAGGATTTACACATTATAAATTTTAAACTAAAATAAATCTGAAGACAACCCACATATAATTTACGTAAGGTTAGAGTCGAACCTAAATCATTAAATTCTTTAAAAAAAAAAGTAAAAACCCTTATAAAATAAATAAAAGAAACGATTAGAATTTGAAAAGATAAAGTAAAAATGATTTAAATAATTTAAAAAAATATAAATTAGAGTAGAGAATATAGTAAATAAAAAAAATAAAGTTTTTAGTATCATTTTTGTAAAGAAAACTTTAGGTCGAAAATTAGTAAACTTTAAGAAAATAAAGGTATGTTTTTGGTTATTTATTGAAAAAGAAAATTGTGCATGAAGGCGACGTTGGAGTTTTGTGCTTTTCTTCATAACGAAGATGTTATCTTTGCCCTTTCCACGCAATGTTGATTCGGCTCCCATTTTTAGTATTATTAATTCATTGTTTTATCAAAGAATATTCATTCGCAAGACCAACTTTGACCATGCAATCTACTCCTTAACTTCCCCATCTTATAATTTTATTTTTATTGTAGTCCCATCCAGTTGTGCATTGCCAATTCAAAGCATCAGAATCCAGCTTAGGAAACCAATGAAGTTCTTTGGATCAATTTTGAAAAATAGGGTAGTCTTTTTAAGGTTCTGAAATTAGTTTCTTTTATTGAATGGATGGATTTAATTATTGCATTATTAAAAATTTTAAAAAAGTGTTATAAGTTTTTATGTTGTTCCTAAATTTGGAATTTAGTCTTTCTATTTTTTTTAGGTTTTAAAATTCAAATTCAATTATTATCATTGTTGAATCTGCTAGTGTGATGTTTTAAAATAAAAAAAAACTAATAATGTTAATAATTGGATTTGCATTTTTAGATTAAATGGGGCATATTTGACTCACTTGAATTGATTCGATTTGTGGAACATATAGAGAAACTCATCTACTTAAAACTTTGATGTCTCAATAAAGCACTCTAATAAAACTAGAGTTATCATGCTGAATATTGTAAATCCAAAAAGACAAGATTGTATAAAGTTTAAATCATTTAGGATTCTCATTTTGCAGATAAGTTTTAATCTTGATCGTCAATGTAATTTAAACTATACCGCTAAGTCTACGAGAGCTCAACTATAAATAGAGGTATTCCCCTCATTTGTAATCATCTCATTGTACTTCAATCTTGAATTAAGAAAATATGTTTGAAAGCATTTACTCAAACACTGACGTGCTATATATTATTTTCTTATGACTTTTCTGTTCATTTAAGCCCCTTTGTCTTTTTAAGTTGCTTCCGTTTTATTTCGGTGCCTTAAATAAATTCTTAATAAATTTTTATTTTCGAGAGTTAAAGGTGATAAAAGCTTGTTTTCAATTATATATTATATAAAAATTAAATTATAGTGTAAACATTGAAACCATGATATGGCTAACAAAGAATCTTGAACCCAAAGGAAGATAAAAAGAGTACTGATTCTATTAACAAGTGGGCAAATTTAAAAGCAATACTACATGGGCCTAATGGTCCACTACTGATGTAAATCATAATTGATTATGATTCAAAAGATAAAAGAGAGCAAGGTCCCACCGGGAGTCGAACCCAGGTCGCTGGATTCAAAGTCCAGAGTGCTAACCACTACACCATGGAGCCCCAAGTTGTCAACGGTTTCACTAATAAAGTAGTAATTTCGAGCTGATTGTACTAACAAAGGATGGTCTTACCATTTGTGTATTTTTTTTTTACTCAGAATCTACCACTTTCTGTATTTTATAATCATCATCATAAACTTTTACATACATATTCATAATTTGTATTATATAAAACTTAGCATATTCGTTATTTTATTATTTAATATTGTCAGATGTTTTCTTTAGACATGATTTTTTCTTCAGTATAATGTCTCATACTAGCTTTAAGCACAATTAATGGTTAGATTTTTAATTTATTTTCCTTTTTGGTTTAATTAATTTCCTCTTCTTCATTTTGTATTTCTTAACGTAGACTCTGGATCTTGAAACCTTAGACCATCGACCCTAAACCTTGGGTCCAAAGTTCTAGGTGTAAGGGTCCAAGGTCCAAGGTTTCAAGGCCCAAGTTTTAAGGTCTAGAGTATAGGATTTAGAGTTCAAGATTCAGGGTCAAGGTTAAAAAATTTACCAAAATAATGTGTCCATAACATGGAAAAAGATGCTGAAATAGCATTAAATAATTAACAAGGAATACGATATGATATATATGGCATCTCTATTTCATACAATCATTTCCCTTTATTAACATATATAAAAGATCTCTTCCACATTGCTAATTAAATTTTTAAATTCAAAAATCAAGACGAAACAACCCTTATATTATCATCAGTGAATCAAATAATAATATAATCATTTAACTCCATTTTTAATAATATATACTTTAAGTAATTCACTAATTAATACATCAAATATAAACCCTAAAACCAAAATTCACATGAACTAAAACCTGTACATGATAATTGGTATATATCAACAATGATACATCATTACCTTTTATATTGAAACATTATCGTACATTACCTGCCTGTGGTTTACTTAATACAGGTTTTGCAACAAATGTTCCAATCTGAACAAAAAGATGTAAGCTTGAATGATAGCCGCAAGATTAACAGTATAATATTAGCCTTTTTCCAAACATTGTTCGCACACTCAGTTTCTAACTAAGTTTAGAGCCGCAAAAATTAAAAGCTTTTTAATATATGCTAAAGCTTGTTTAAGTGCCAAGTTACCCACAGCTTTTCGCTTTCAAAATACTGTCCATGAAAGCAACTAACTTCGTATCCCACTTATATTCACACTTGCAAATAATAAGCTATTTTCAGATTAAACTCAACAATGTATATGTTGCTATCAGTTTTTTTATTTATTTAAATTACATCACTTCTATCGTTGTCGTAAACATATAATAAATTATATTATCATGATTTTTTTTAAATAAAATAATACAAAATGAGTTTTCAAATCTGTTGAATCAAAAATCAAAATTTTGTTTAATTTAATGATGTTATAGTTATATTTTGTGAATTTACTTTACGCGTCTATAATTTCACATGTCAACACTTTTAAATGAAGAGGATCATCTTACAAGTTTAAGATCTTACAAGCTCGATCGATAGACCATATACTTGACATAAATAGAATGCTTGCCATTCGCAAGTCATGCATACTAAACCTTAAGACAACTACAACGACAAGACATCTTGAGAACTCTTCTACTCTCATTCTTTCCTTAATCTTTTCCTACAAATGAACTGGTACAAACTGCCATAACTGTATCCTTGCATCAACAAATGATTAGTTCTAGTGGTAACTTAAAGATTATATCACCAACCATACATTTAATCAATTCAATTTATCAACTGGTTTTTAACATAATGTTTGATAAAAGAATATGAGGAGCAAAGAAATTGTTTAAAACAATGATCATTAGGGTAATCTTTTAATTAATCAGATGATGGGGTTTGTTTAGAAAATGTTATCATTTCAGGTATAGTTTAACACTTAAACCTACCACTTCAAGTCCCATCTTTACATAAAGCAATTTGTCTTGAAAATGATACATAAAAATTTCGACAACTTTTTTTCCTTCAAGCCTTATAATTTGATTTAATTGGAACACACGTGTGGGAAAATCACCATCAAAGATGAAAAATAAACAGTGAAGAAATGGAGTGAGGTTGAAATCCTCCTCAGTTTCACGCGTGACAAAGTGAAAAAGAAAAGAAAAGAAGACTATATGAGATAGAACGCAATACCAACTTAACATTTTGCTCTTCACCATCATTAAACAAAAAAGGTTTTGTTAATCACCCTTTAATATTAGTTTTCTTAATTTAAATCTGTTCTCACCTTATGACTTCTGCTAAGATAATTACCATCTTCGGCCCAAAACCTGAATGGATTTGGGTCGGATCGTAATGAGCTCGTGGGATGAACTCGCAAGATTAACTCACTCTCTTGTGAGGTTATACGTGCATAAAACCTCATAAACACGTGTTGAGCCTAGAGTATGATACGTGTCTATATGCATAAAGCCTACCTAGTATGTTACGTAATGAACAATACCCATATCATATAAATATATATACAAGTATCACTACCTGAGAAAGATAGAGAAAAATACTCAACAACTTTTATTTAAATTTATTATATATGTTTATTAGTTTATTATTTGTTAATATATTATAATGATTGATTTTAATCATAATTATACAATATATTAATATTGTATTAACTATAATTATGATTATAACAGTGATTTAAAAAGTGAGAGGGTTTCTTTTTAGAGAAATAATTGGTGAATGGTGGATCAAGGGCGAAGCCAGAATAATTTTTTAAGAGGGTAGAATGAAATTTTAATTTTTATAGTCTATATCTTTATAATTTTTAAAAAATTAAATTAAATTTTTATAATTTTAGGGGGCTAAAATATAATTTTAATTTCACTAATTTAAAATTTTTAAAAAATTTAAGAGTTTAAATAATAATTTTACATTTTAGGGGTCACACATTGGCCACTGTGGTGGACATCGGCTCGGCTTAATGCATTGTTGTCGAAAAACTGTGGAAGGTTGGAACTTTCCATACATTAGCAGGTGGTTAAGTGGGGGAGATTTTGCCTTACGTCACTAATATATATTGGTAGACATGTCAAATTCGTATATGTTTTATATTGTCGGCCTATTTATAAAGTTTACCTTTCTATTTCATATAAATTAATTTTTTTTAATTTATATTCATGTTCAATAATTTAATTCTAATTCAACATTTTCAGTACATATATTGGATTTAAAATTTTTTTTAAAGATGAAATGACATTAAATTCAAATGAGTGCATAAATATAATAAAAAAACTAAAATCATAACATATTATATTAAATGATAAAATATAAAACTTATATAATTTATTAAAGTTACATTTAGATAAAAGTATATTATTAATAAAATATATTAAAATTATTTGATGTTAAATAGTAATTAAAATTATATGTTTATTGAACTTTCATATGGAAATAAAACTTGTAATATATTATATAATATTTTTATGTTTATGTTTATGTTATATGATATATTTTGCTAAACCCATAAAGAGAGTTAAAATTGGAAATATATGTTCCACTATTGGAGCCTTGTCTGATCAACTGCAAGTTTTATCTCCAGTGAAATTTTCCTCCACAACGTGTAACAATAAACCAGTGTGGGGAGAAGAAAGTATTCTTCAAGATTCCATCTCATCATGGCTAGAAGGGAACCAAAGGAAGACTGAGTAGGTTAGTATATGTAATGCCACATTACTAATTTATAATTAATATTTAATTATTAATGTTATTTTAAAATTTGAAAAGATATATAAAAAATAATATAAATTAGGGTAATTATGTTTTTCTTCTTTTAAAAGTATTATATATAATCAATTGTTTTTTTTTTAATTTTATTTATATTAATGTAATGTTTGTGGATAGCCCACAGTGTAGGGTATATAATAATTTAGTTTTAATTAAGAACTGTGATAATAGCAGTATGATAATTATTTGAAACCACATTGAATGTGATTAAAATACATGCCTCCACCTGTCTTGTGCAGTTGCAAAAATTCGGTGTAATTAGTTACATATATGCTATGGTTGAAAATAATGCGATAATCCAATGCTCAAGTTTTCCTTACCTTAAATATAAAAACACGTAGGACTTGGTGTGATATGTTGGGTGCATGGAATTGTACACAACATACATACCCACTGATGAAAAAGTAAGAATTTATGATGCAACAGCAAAGGGGATGGGCTTCCCTTTCTCTATATAAACGCCATCACCCTGTGCTAGGTTTTTGCATCCCAGCTTTGTTCCAGTGTGAGAGAGTGAGGGAAACAGATAGAGATCATGGGGTTAATTTCTGCAGATAATCCTTGGGTTTTCATCTCTGGTCTCTTAGGTACATTTACACAATATTCCATTGTTTTTCAACTTCACAGTTTTACAATAATTCATTTCTTCTTCTTCTTCTTCTTTTTATCAATGTTATAGGTAACATTTCTTCCTTGGTGGTTTTCCTTGCTCCACTGTAAGATTCTTTCATGGTTGGATTTCTCTTTTTATATACCTAGTTAAAGACGAAAGATGTAATCAAATTGATTGAGTTTTTCAGACCAACATTTATCCGAGTTTGTAAGAAGAAATCAACAGAAGGATTCCAATCAATCCCATACGTAGTTTCACTCTTCAGTGCGATGCTTTGGATATACTATGCCTATGTCAAGACCGGAGCTTTCCTCCTTATTACCATTAACTCCTTCGGTTGTGTCATTGAGACCCTTTACATTGCTCTCTACATTACTTATGCGCCAAAGGAAGCTAGGGTGCAACACTCGTCTCATCATTCCTACATATATTTATTTATATTTTTAAAAGTTAATTAACTCTTTCAATTTGCAAAATGATGTACAGATATTTACCTTGAGGATACTTTTAATGCTGGATTTTGGGGTATTTTGTGCTATTCTTCTAATCACCCACTTTTTAGCCAAAGGTTCCAATAGAGTCCAACTTCTTGGATGGATCAGTGTAGTGTTTGCTACAAGTGTATTTGCTGCACCTTTAAGCATCATAGTAAGCATATATTTAATTGGATTTTATATTTAAAAGTATTGCTAAACCTGAATATCTCACTAATATTATTATTTTTAAATTTATAACAATGTTCTGCAGAGGCAGGTTATTCGTACCAAAAGTGTGGAGTTCATGCCATTTTATTTATCTATTATGCTTACTCTAAGTGCTATTATGTGGCTTCTGTATGGCATATTCCTTAAAGATTTATATATTGCGGTAAGTAATTCATTGAAAAAGACAATCCCTTAAATCTTTCCTTTAAAAGCTTTTGAATTTCTGCTTTAGTTAACAGCTAAAAAGAAGTTGGTGTAAATTATTGACAGATTCCCAATGTTCTGGGTTTCATCTTCGGGATGCTTCAAATGGTGTTACATGCAGTATATAGGAAGCACAAGACAGTGTCCGAGGATGTCAAGTTACCAGAACACTGTGTCGATGTTACAAACGTGAGCACGGTTACGGATTCCGATGATCATCGGGTGCCGGAAACCGTGAGCTCATCCGAGCCACCCCAAGTTCATGATCATAGAATGATTGGGATGACCTGCAAATCACAGAATTATCAACGTGATCAAAGGGAGAAAATCATGGATTCCCCTAACCCTAATCCTAACCTGCTAGGAACATGTGAAGCTTGATGGAAGTTGTATACATAAATGTCTCTGTTGATGGCTGCATGCAGTATATATATTATATGCACGTATTTCTCTCTCTCTCTCCCCTGGACTTCTGTAGTATACATATATGCGTGTAACATAGGTATATGTCAACATCTCATGCTTTTATTTTCATATAGGTATATGAATTTCAAAAATCATGAAAAATACTTTAATTTCATTAAGAAAAACATTAGACTCTTACACACTCTTGAATTTTTTTTAAATTTTCACATAATTATAATTTTTTATACTGGTTATATTTGTTTAATATATATTTTTTTGTTTTTTTAAGTTGTGTTGGTTTACCATCATACATAAGTTACAATAAATTAAAAAAAACATATAATTATTTATCTAATGAAAAAGCTAAGAGGTTTAATTAACACATAAATTCTCAATTAAATAAGTGGTTAATATTAATAGCAAGAAAGAATTCCATGTGATTGGTTTAAAAGGCACCACCACAACATCTTGGTATTTGGAATGACCTCAAATCAGTATTTCACGCGCCCACTCGTGCCCATCTACTCATAACTGCCCACTGGGCCCTTTTCTTTTTATGTATATAATAGGGATAAATTAACTTTAGTCCCCCAACTTGAAAACCCTTTTTAATGTAGTCCCTAATTTTTTTCTCACATTAATCTTGAAATTTGGTAACTTTTCGTAACTTTGATTTACGTGATTACTAGTCACTATCATATTATGTCACATTATTATCTAAAAAATTATTATTTTTATTAAAAATTTAGTGATGATATGACACAATATCAAATTATCGTATTATTACATAAACCAAAACTAAAAGAAAGGAAATAGTGGAGTTCTGAAACTAATATGAAGAAAAAAAATTCATAAGACTAATCTAAGAAAAATTATCAAATTAGAAGGCTAAATATTATTTTATCCCTTAATAATATTATGCTTCATATGTGCAAATTTTGCAAGGAAATGAGCGGAGTCGTAAAAAGATTTGAGTGATTGGAAATTTAAAACTTATTACCTTATGTGACGTTTAATATGAGAAATTTTTATTTAATACACATGTATTACAATAGTTACACATAAAATAAAAAAAATTAGTATAAATTTAAACCTGAAATTAAAAAGATAAGAAAAAACTCTTGTAAAAAAAATAAGACATATTTAAAATAAAAAAATAAATTTTTTTATCTTTTTCAAAAACAAATCGTGAGTTGCTAAAAATTATTAATTAAATTTAGTTTATTGCTAGCTCATATTAAAATACAGTGAAAAATTAATACTCTTACCAGCTATAGCATTGTTGATTAATCTCGTTTTGAGATAAATGAAAGCTTATTATATGTTAAAAGAAAAGTTTGGATACATAGTTTCTAAATTAGGTATTTGTGTTCAAACTCCAACTCCGAGATTTTTCAATATAAATTTGAGATTAAATTGGATAAAAAGAAAATTTTAATCAAATCAAGTAGTTTTAGAATATATATGCATTTGATTTACGCTCTACTATAAGAGAGGGGAATTAAAATTGATAAAATTTGTAAATTTAAAAAGTTAAATTTATTGAATTATTTAAAATTAAGATTAAATTGATAAAATATGTAAATATTAAAAGTTAAATGTGTTATAGTATCAAATAAAAAAAGATCACACCTTCATTTCCGTCGGTGATTTAGTGAAGAACGAACAAAACAAAACAAAACTAGTAGGAAGACGTTAAAAAGCCCGAAAGTATTTACAGTTTGGTGACCAAAACAAAAATATTCTAAAAATTAAGAGACTAACAGTGTAATTTATCCCAATTTTTTCAACTTAGATACAAAATGACAATTTCGTTAGTAGCATACTGCGTCAAATATATAGTAAGGTTACCATATGTAATATGGGATGAATATAGGAACTAGTAATCTTACTATATTTAAGACAATATGCTAGCAATGATATATATATATATACACACACACGAACAACCAAAACCAATATTCATGGTAGATCTTCATTACAAAACCAGTTCAAACACTTTTACGGTATGGTTTCAAATCTCAAAATCAGTACCACCAAATAGACATTCATATCGGATTCATACCTCGTATCTAGCATTTACACCCAAGTTCAAAAGCATATTCTCCAAATAAAACTAAAAGGATGAGATCACAAGGGTCTATACGTATACCAAAGGTATGAAAATCCAGTATTGTAAACTAATCACTAACCTATTCTTGCTTTAAAGTGGGAATATATAGAGAGATATCAACATGTATAGGTTGAGCTCGGGTCTTGAATCTTTACGGCTAAGAACAGATGACACGGGAGACAGAAAGAGGGTAAAGGAAGGTGTTGGCGTATTGAAAGGAGACTGTTCCACCATTGATCAATAGTTTCCCGTCGTTCACGAGGCAGTCGTTGTAGTGAAGGCGTCGGAACGTTTTGGGGTTGATGAGACGGGCGGAGCTAAACCAGCCGCAGTTTAAGTGAATTCCAGAGATGTCGCAGCCGGTAAAGCAGATGTTCATGATCTCGACGGTGTAGGTCGAGATGCCAGTGGGGAGTGGCCGAGTGGCTCCCTGGTTGATCACTATATCTGCCTTGGTACACTTCTCCCCTGGAAGTCGGTTCGGTTCCTTCATTGTTGTCCCTGAAAGTATAGGGACTTATTTGAGTAAATTCTGAAAGGTTAAATTGGTCAACTTGTCTTTTACAACAAAATATCAGTAAAAAACACAAACGTAACCCAACCAATAAGGGGAAAAACATTTGCAGACAAAATACACTTTCTAAAGGGGGAAAAGGGAAACAGACAGTATTTAACCCCAAAAGGACTGGGTTCAAAAGTGGAACACAATGGCAACAAATTCCTTTAAATGTTCCTTTTCTTACTGTTCAATGAGAAATGAAAATTCAAACAATATTCGAATCCAACCCTAATTCATGATATGATTTTACCAGCTCAAACAAAAATTCGAGTTACACAACCAAATGAGATTTAAAAAGACAAGCTGGCTTCATTACCAAAAAAGATGACAAGCTAGCATAAAAAAAAGATGGTGCCCAAATTTAGCATCGATCACGGTGAGCTAAAAGGCTTTAAAGAAAAAGCAAAGCTCTCAAGTTTCTATTACGAAAAACAGGCAATCTCTTATTAAAGCTTTGATGGGGATATCATTATCAGACCCCATATTTAAAGATACTATCGACGGTAACTTGTATCATCAATGGCAAGACGACAGACATAGTTAACAAACGCTGGAAACTTTTCCGGGTTCGGAAAAAATGGGTCGGTTCTTTTAGTAGAAATTTCTGGTTGTAGTAAGTAAAAATCAAACCCACCCGGACCCCCTCATACAAAAACAGTGACAAAAACCCAGAATAAAACATTCCATATCCTAACTTTTTTGTCATTTTGTTTATGAAAAAAAACAAATGGGTGGACTCTATTTTGTTTCTTTGTATAACTCTACCATGAAGAAGCTTGCGATGTAGTGCAGAAAATGTGTTGTTTCCTTGCTTGATCCTCAGTCCCATCAACTTCAACCCGAATGAACCACTCTCACCTGTAACATGAATCGCAAAAACCAATAAAAATTAGTATAAAATGAACATAAAGAGACAAAGGGGAAGATGACGGAGAATCCCAAAAGAGTGTATCTATGCACATAAATCAAGCACCTGGAAATAGCACGATGAGGAAGAGGAATAATACGGCGGTGGAAACCGAGGACAGTAGTACCAAAAGGAATCGCCTATTCATCTGTCAAAGTTACCTATATGACATCCGATCCCGATACTCGGAAAACAAAGTCAAAAGGTCAACAAGTAGAGTGGCCTTAAAACGCCATTGAAAAAGATAAGCAGTGATGAGCGGATGAGTGATTCAGATCCTTGAAAATCTGCTTCAAAAACAATGAGGAATCATTTATATATTAGATCAAATAAAAACATCCCATCCGTCAAATTTTTTAAATGAAATCGAAGATGAGAAAACAACCGTCAGATCATCAATAGGGCGATTCAGATTTGACTAGAATAAAAAAGAAAGTCTACCAAAAAGCTACGCTTCACGAGCTCAACTTTAGGCTCCGAAATCAGTAACACCAAAACGACGGCGATTCGTACCTGAACTCTTTTCTAAACAAAAAGTTATCAAAAGCCCATTTTCATTTCATTTCGAAAAATTTAAAAGCCTTTTTTTATTTGTAGTGCTAAAAATGGAAGTTTTCTCGAGAGAAGACGAAAGAAATGTTTGCAATGAAGAAGAAAAACAATTGACTCTAAGACTACAAAAAAATGAAAGAAAAAGGAAAGTGGTGAATTCACTGAGAGCAGTCGACAAAGCAGAGACTTACACTACAAAAAAGATGCAAGAGAAAGAGAAAGAGAGATCAGATCACCAGACCATATAGAATTGCATGATATTATAATAATAATCGATTTTATTTCCTCTTTTGCAAGTATATTTGAAACGACAAAAATTGCAGAAGAAGATCATGAAAGACAGAAATGACAAAACAGCAAAAATCCCAAAAAAGTCGTTCGCATTTATTGAACTAAAATCCAAATTTTCAATAAAATAATCCCCTTTTTTTTCGCATTTTCGAACCAAGAAGCATAGAAAAAACCAAAGAGAAAGCTTCTTGACTTCACCTTACCTTAGGAAATCGAGATATAGTAAGGATGGATCGGAGGGTACAATCAACTACGAAACGCGTGCGCTTTAGGGGTGGGTTGTTTAATCTGATTTGGCTTGAGGAATGGAGTTGAGAAAAAGGAAGAAGACAAAGGAAAGAGCAGCGGGTAATTTATGTAGTTGTCAAAATTGTTTTTTTAAACGAACCATGGTTAGAAGTGCACGTGGCGTTTTGAAAGGAAAAAAGGTTGATTAGATTAAAAAGTGTGGACAAAGTCACGTGCGGCCAAACACAGAATTTATTAAAGCGTAAGGGTAGTTGACACGCGCCTTCCATAAGGAATGTATTGTATTTGCTCTTTGTATGCTGCAAAGCTGTTCCCCAATCAGGTCGGTTCTTAGATTCCTGTTTTCATTGTTTTATTAAAAACAAGACTTAGTATTTGATAGTATGATAATTTTTTTAATATTTTATTATATTTTTATAAGATAAAAACTTTGCTGATATTATATTAAATATTTGCTCAAAAATAAATATATAGATATTTGATATCCCTAAAATATATATTTTTTCTCTTTCAGGGTTGAGGCATCCTTTAACAGAAGAAAAATTATGTTGGATTGACATGATCTGCTGATACACTAGAAAAGGGAAAAAGGTCAAAACAACAATGGGGTAATAGAGGATCGAAAGTGTTTTTTAAGTAAATTTAAAATTTTTTAAATTATAATATTTTAAGTTCCGAAAAAATGTTTTGATTTTATATAAAAATATAATAAAATAAAATACTTTTATAATAGTGTAATTTATTTTGTAAAAAAATACAGATAAGAATAATCTTCGAAAAAAATATATATATTAATATAAGCTGGGTAAACAAGAAATGTACTATGGGGGTTATTAAGCTGGTTTTTATGAGGACCATGAGATGAAAAAGTAGAGAGAAAGTGGAGAGTTATGTCGCAGCAATCCTAGAGACTAGAAACATTCTGAGAAAGGGGTTTCCTTGGGTTCTTTTTCATGTTTAGTAGAGGGATTAATAAATAAATAAATAATTATTTGAGAAATAGTAAGGTCTGATTCATGTTGAGGACCAGAAATGTGTCATCAATTGGCTAGTAATAGGGTCATGTGGACACCATGCGACACAGACAGAAGCACTGGTCGGAAACATCCACATGAAACCAGAACCTGCCACTGCCACTGCTGTTAACCTCTGCGCTCTAAGCCTGGGCTTTTAGCCACTTACCACATTTACCCATTGCCTAAAACTTTTATACAGTGGCAGACAAGTGATGAACAGCATTTTCAATGCAAATAATAATAATATTAACAATAAAAGGTTGTTCGCATTTTTGCAAAATTTATTATTAAGACTGGAATCTTAAATTTAAAACTTTTTTTATAGGGTAATTTATCAATAATTTTTTTTAAATTATCGAAATTGGCCTATTTTTTAATTATTTATCGGAATGGTCATTTTTCCGGGAAATCGCGTCCATGTCAGCGCGATGTCAGGGTACGCGTCAGGAAATCACGTCCACGTCAGCACGATGTCAGGGTACGCGTCAGGAAATCGCGTCTACGTTAGCGCGAGATGCTGACGTGGAAGGAAATCGCGCTCTCAAGGACGCGATTTCCTTCCACGTCAGCATCTCGCACTGACGTGGACGCAATTCCGGCCCGCGCGCGAACAGTACCCAACAGTCAACAAAATAAAATACCAGGCCCATTTCAATAAAATTTAAAAATATAGGGCTTTTTTGGTATTTTGAAAAAATAAATTTTGAATCTTTTTGTACTTGTATTTATTTTTTTAATCAATTAACTCTTCAATATTACATCAATAGCAACATATTAACCAACTAAGCTAAACTAATTAATTGACATATTATAGAAATACTGTTATTATCTTAATTATATTACTTAAGTTCTAACGATTTTATCGGACCTATTCCATACACGTGTCAAATCAATAAAAATAATACAACAATTCTGTAAAAAAAATCTAGTGTTTACTTCAAATAAATAAGGAAAATAATTATTTGAATGTTTCAAAATTCAATTTTAAACCGAAAAAATCGAAATTTAGGGGCAAAAAAGGATCTTTTTCGAAGAAAACTGCGGCAAACTGCCTTTGCCGGCGCGTAGATCCTGAAGAGTTATTCGAAATAAAAAAAATCATCTCAATCGGACAACCGAGCGAAAAGTTATGGCCTTTTAAAGTTTTCCAAGCTAAAAAACATAAACTGTTCATCCACGTCAGCAAATCGCGTCCTCGTAGGCACAATTTGTGTCCACGTAAGCAAAGCGCGCTGACGTGGACGCAATGTTCTGACACGTCCCCTGACATCGCGCTGACGTGGACGCGATTTCGGGAAAAATGACTCATTCCAGTAAATAATAAACTACCGGGTCTATTTCGGTAAATTTTAAAAAAATAGGGCTTTTTTTGGTAATTTGCCCGCTTTATATTATATTTTTTGTATTCTAGTCTATATTGGGAATTCTCTCTTTTAATAATGTTTTATATTATATTAACTTTTATAATACTAAAATAAATACATATTATAAGATCGTGCATTTTTAGAAAGATTTTAATTAAAAGGGAGTATTTGGTATATTAATAATATTTTTTATTTCATAAATAATTTTTAAAAAATTATGTGTTTTTTAATATATTTTTAATATTTTATTATATTTTTATGACATTTGTCAACCATCTAATTTTATAAAGTCTAAAAATTTTATTGATAATATACTAAATATTTCTCATTAATTAAAATATAAAAAAATTCTTAAAAAACGATAATTAACGTTTTAGAAAAGACATTCAATAAATATATAAAGATTAGATGGTCAGAATTACGGTTTTTTACCTCATTAATATAAAATTTTTTAATTATATTCTAAAATGATATTCCCATGACATTATTTTCTAAAATAGGATGAAATGAAAATAGGATGAAATGAATAGTGACCGAAGGGTAAGCATTCGATGTCGTAAGCATATTGGTGCCATTGTATACAATCCTTCCACCGTTAAAATATTATTTTTTTTGTATAACAGCCTAATCATTGAGTAACAAAAAAATGGATGGTGCCACTGCCTTCTCAGGCACCACCCCTCAATACTATTCATTTCACCCCATTTTGATAAATAACGCCATGGGTAAAGGTGAAGGTAGAAATTTTTTTAAGGGAGTAGAAATTAAATTATAATTTTTACGATAGTAAGAATGTAATTTCATCATTTTAATAGTATTTATCTTTATAATTTTTAAATAATTAAATAAATTTTTTATTTTAAGGGGGCCAAAGTATAATTTTACCTTTACTAATTTTAAATTTTAAAAGTTTCAAATGGCCTAAATAGAAATATTTCCATTTTAAAAGAGCCAGGACCCCTGCCAGCCAACTCCCTGGTTTCGCCCCTGGCCATGGAGATACCAATTTGGATTTTTTTTTTTTTAGATTATTACGGTAAAAAAAACCTCAGGTTACCTATGGGACCAATCCACTTGATTCAAGCCTTGAACAAATCTTTCTGGGATTCCCAATTTAGTGATTATTATTTGGGTAAATTCTATTAGTAGTAACTTAACTATATTTTATTTTATTTTTTGGTCACTTAATTATTTAATTTTGTCTTTTTGATCACCCAATTATCTCGGATTTTTTGGAGTTCTCATATTTACATTAGCTAGTCGATGACTAAAAAATAAATTTAAATAATTAGTAACTATTTTGTAACTTTTCATAGTTGGTTCAAAAAAAACCTAATTAAGTGACCTCTACTATAATTTACCCTTATTATATTTTTATTTAATGTCAATTGTAAAAAATCAATTATTTACATGTTAAATGAATAATGTATTCAAACATTTTGGTTGCCTCACTCATGTATAAATCTACTTAACAAAAATTGCCATACCTTGAATCATCAAATTAGAAATATTTTTTTTTTAAATTTGATATATTTAGTCTTTAATATTTACATTTTTTTGGTAAATTCAACCATTATTATTATTTAATTAAATTTGACCCTCAATTTTTAAAAAAAGTTAAATTTGACCATCAACCTTTTCAAAAATAGTCAAATTAATGCTTCTTTATCGAAAATATTGACTAAAATATAAAATTTTTAAACATGGCAACCCACATGACAATTCACGTGTATTTCATGCTTCTTTTTTGAATTGTTACGAACTTTTTATATATATATAATTTTAATTTTTAAAAATTTTAAATTATTTGTTGATATGGCATATAAGATAAATAGTGATATCCATGTCCGCATAAAGTGCATGTGAATTATCATGTGGGTTGCCATACCAGCATCATTAAAAAAAATGTTTTAGTCAGTATTTTCGTTAAAATAAAAGTAAATTAACTTTATTTTAAAAAGGTTAACGGTCAAATTTACCTAAAAAAGAATAAGGTCAATTGACAAAAAATATAAACGTTGATAGCAAAATTTATCATTGTACCGTTTCCAAAAGATAGAGGGTTAAAAAAAGTGATGCCACTATTGGCCTTCAATTATAAAAGGGATAATATATTTTTTGACCCCTGAACTTGACAATTAGATTCACTTTGATACTTATATTGGCACTTGAGCTTGACAACTACGTCCATTTTAGTCCCTAAACTTGAAAAATATAAAAGTTTGACGATGTGGCACTTTGAGATTGTGCCACATCATCACTTGAAAATTTTAAAAATTATATAAAATTTCAGATGATGGTGTAGTATAATCAGAGAGTGTCACATTTTGTATTCTAATAATTGTATCGATGGCTGAAAAGGTTAGACTCAAAGCACAAATTCTCGATTCAATCAGTTTGATCAATTTCATTGTCAAACCAACAATAATTAACTAAATAATTTAAAATTTATGAAAATCTAAAACAAACACTTTTTTTATTAAATCGGTTAAACTATCAAATTTTATCCCGATTTTCGATTTTTACTTATTTCAAGTAGTTTTCAAGCCCATCGGTTCAATCTATTTGTATGGATCGTTATACTAATCAGTTATTGATCTAGCCCTACTCAAGTAATCTTAACAAAATCTGAATTTAGAGGCTAAAATAGATTTAGTTACACATACCAAAGTAGACCCAATAACGTACACATACTAAAGTAAACTTAATTGTTAAATTGGAGAGCTGAAAATTATATTATGGTTCTTTTAAAAACTATAAAAATTTTAAATAACTTTTAAAATTGCATCTTGTTCCTTCATAAAATTTAAAATTCAATGCCGACCCTTAAAAAAAAAGTATATAGTTTAATCCCTGGGTAAAGAACAAAATTGACGACGGATCTCATACCCCTGGCCCTCTACTCTGGTGCTTGCATGAGTGTAGGCCATCAAGTCTAAGCCTTCCTATAAATAAGAGAGCCGGGTTTGGAAATGCTTTGCATCGGCTCTTGTGACAAAATTTCCGAACCATGCTAAATTCAACTAGCATCTGGTTCTCATGTCTGAAGCATCAATGCTAGGATGTTCTTGGAATGTTATGCCGCCTGCAATGGCCGTTTTGTTCGCCTGAACTGCCATGGCGTAATGGCATTTAAGTAGATGAACAGCAAAGTTATTTATTTATTTATTTATTTTGCAACTGTTAAAGACCAGAGATGGTGTTACTTGGTAAGAAGATTATAGTATCAAGCACTCTCAGCCACCAAAAAAATGCCATAATGGACAAAGACAACCAAACAGATAGACTTGATAATAGACCAATTTCATAAACTTTAACGATAGCATTAACGAATTATGATTTTGATGATATCACATTAGGCCAAACATATTCCAAAAAGATGATTACAAACAAGAAGAGCATTGTAGCAGCCAAGTATATAGATCAGTAGTTCTTAGTACCTATGATCATAGATGTATAAAGTAGACCACAAAATGGAATAACATCAAACAAGACACACGCAGCTTGGGTGAAGTATCTGATGCTTCTCTAAGAACCAACATTTCTTTGTTTTGTTTTGGTGCAGCTTAATGATTTTTACCCTTGTAAAACAAGAAGGATAAAGAATCGCATTCAATCCTGAACTGATATTTTAATTTATGAAATAGACATCTTTTTTTAGTTTTTAAAATTCAACCAATCATTGATGGGTCCTTGCATATGTTGGTTACAATTATAGTTATGTTATGCCTCTTCAGATTTGGACACATGTTAACAGGATAAGTCACCTGAGAAACGCTCATTAGCAGCTATCCATGGCTCATTGGGTAACCTACCTCCTGAATGGTTTGTCTTCATTCAACCTCTCGCTTCCTTCAAAAAGGTTTCGTCAATCTATCTTTGAGAACAGATCCCACCATGCTATAAATACCCTCCAAATCTAAGAAGGAGGGGGCTAAGCAAACCTATCCAACATTTTACATTCTTTGTTCCCGTAGCAAACTAGCAATTGCCTTCTTCTGCTTTCTACCTGATGAGGGTGAACCGACCTGCTTTGCTCTACAGCTTTCTCTCTTTTATATTAAATATCTTAAATAAAATGAAATACCATATTAAATATCTTAAATAAGATGAAATATTTGTTTTCTCTCTTTTATATGTAGAAAGGTCCAACAAGCCCAAAACTTTCGACAACTGGCCCAAACTTGGGCTTTTTTTCTTATATAATTATAAACTCTAATTTTTCGAATTTTCTCCTTCGTTTAGGGTTTTCCTTCGCCGTTTCCATCTAACTCAAAAAAACCTTGGAAAAAGCTTCAGGAGGTTCCGAAAATGGTAAATCCGAAAACTCCGTTTCAATTTTTTTTAATTTTCATTTTGTTGTGTTGTTTCTTTAAATTCTATCCGCGAATGCTCTTTCATTTATGCTTGTTTCTGCTCTAGATTCAGTTCACTAAGCTTTTTATTTGAGCTATTTTTTTGGACTAAATGTCGTGTGGAATTTAATTGGTGGGTTAGAACCTTAGAAGGTTATCGTAAATACTCGGTTTAAATGTTATTTGTTAAATTCTAGTAAAAAAAAGAGGTTCATTTTATTATAAATTTACAAATACAATGCAGCTATTGGTATAGTGTTGTTAAAAGTGATCTCATTGAAAGAGTAGTGTAAGTCATTGTTTAGTTAAAAGGACTGATATTTGTGTTGGTCAATGTCGAGTTATTGAAATTAAACATGTGAAGTTTATTTGTATTTAATGTTTAAAGAATTCAACAGTGGCTCTTTGTACGTTAGTTTAATGGTTTGATCCTCGTTATTAATTGACGTGTTCCTTTCAAAGGGATTGGGATAGTCTTCCTGTTCTTATTTGATTTGTTGTTAAATGCAGGCCCCAAAGAGAGGAGGAAAGGTAGTTGTGCCGGCCAAGAAGAAACAAGTAATTTTCAATTTTTTCATTAATTTTTATCATATGGATGATCTCTTAAATAACTTGATTACGGTTGTCTCACTATCTGTTCTTTTCTATTTTGGAAATTAGGAGAAGGTTGTAAATCCACTGTTTGAGAAGCGTCCAAAGCAATTTGGTATTGGAGGAGCTTTACCTCCAAAGAAGGATCTGCACCGTTTTGTGAAGTGGCCTAAGGTTG
The DNA here is from genome assembly GCF_007990345.1 of Gossypium hirsutum. Classification (NCBI taxonomy): domain Eukaryota; kingdom Viridiplantae; phylum Streptophyta; class Magnoliopsida; order Malvales; family Malvaceae; genus Gossypium; species Gossypium hirsutum. Next base: position 3,309,452 of record NC_053447.1, on the reverse strand, counting down.
TTCACATTCAAAGGAAAAAGAGGATCCTTAAGCAGAGGTTGAAAGTCCCACCAGCACTGAACCAGTTTACAAAGACTCTTGATAAAAACCTTGGTATGTGATAAAATCTGCGCCTGTAAGCTGCATGGGTTACATTTCTATTAAATCTATTCATGTTAGCCTGAAAACTCTGCTGTGTTTGTTTTTTTATCTTGTGTTGTGCTATCGTATGTTCTTTGTTTTTGTAGCCTCTTCCATTCCTGTTCTATTTCATTTGCCTGTCCTACTGCAGAATTCCTTTTTCTGTTTATAATGATTGATCATGAATTTGTGATTATAAGTTGGTTATTTTATGTCCAAATGTAGCAACAAGTCTGTTCAAGTTGCTCCTCAAGTATAGGCCGGAGGACAAGGCGGCCAAGAAGGAACGTCTCCTGAAGAAAGCCCAAGCTGAGGCTGAAGGAAAAGCTCCCGAATCAAAGAAGCCAATTGTTGTAAAATATGGACTCAACCACGTTACCTACCTCATTGAGCAGGTTGCCTTCCTGTTTTTTCATATTTTCATCAGTTTATCTGGAGTGTACCATGTATTCTGTTTATCGCAAAATTATTAAAAACAATGGTCTTCTGTTCTTTTTTTATTATGCCCTGGCAGAACAAAGCACAATTGGTAGTTATTGCTCATGATGTGGATCCCATAGAGTTGGTAGTATGGCTCCCTGCATTGTGCAGAAAGATGGAGGTTCCGTACTGCATTGTGAAGGGGAAATCACGTTTGGGATCAGTAATTGTCTTCTGCATTTTTGCCATTTGTAGAGTTTAAAGCTCCTAGGTTACTTATTTGTGTTGATGCTACCATGGCAGATTGTCCACAAGAAAACTGCTTCCGTCTTATGCTTGACCACTGTCAAGAATGAGGATAAGCTGGACTTCAGCAAAATCCTTGAGGCTATCAAGGTACAAATTGAACCTTACCTGCAATATTTTCCAAATTCCAAATATATGAAGTGTATAGGGATTTGAAGCATATATTAACCTAGTAAAATGAGTTACAAAATCAGCAAAAGAATTAAATATTTTAGTAATATACCCAGGCTGTGATGGGCAGAATTTAACTAAAATTGCCCCAACCCTAACTAAAATATATTAAAAATAGTTACAAAGCACTAAAAACAATCAACTAATGTGGCAGGCAAACTTCAATGACAAATACGATGAGTACAGGAAGAAGTGGGGAGGTGGTGTCATGGGGTCCAAGTCACAGGCCAGAACTAAGGCAAAGGAGAAGCTTCTTGCAAAAGAAGCTGCACAGAGGATGACTTAGAAATACCGTAGTTTCTCCCAAAGGCAGCTTTAGTTGGATTTTACTTTTATTTTCTGTTTTTCTTGATTGATTAAATGGCCCTGAGTAGTCAGCTGCAACTGGTGTTTAAGTGGATTTGTTTTCCCCTTTATTGATTTTGATGGAATTGTCATTAGAAGTTCATCTTTTAACTTTGCCTTTCATTTTATATTTCTTATTTAACTGTACTCTCATCTTATTAGGAAAGGTTTTCTGTTGAGTTTTTTGTCCTGGTTTCTGATTAATGTTATATCATTATAGATTATGAGATGTATATGTATACTTTTTTGATATTTGGGGCTTTCATGAATTGGTCAACTTTGTTGCCCCACCTTGACCCTACTATTGTTCCGAGACCAATGATAGGGTTCAGGTTGAAGACGGGACTCCAAAAGGTGCTGGGATCGTGGCCACTCCTGATTCCTTACGGCTGGTTGTTAAGGGGAAGAACAATGGTGGTGGGAATGTGGATAGTGGAGTCAAGTTGTGGCCTCTGTTGGTATGTTTTTGGTGATTTGAAGAGGGCTGTATTGTTGCAGTTGTGGGGGATAATTGTGACTCTGAATGCTGTGACTATAACAAGGCAATTCTTTTAATCTTGATTGCTTTCAAGCTTAATTTTAGCTTGGAATCGTTTGATCCCCGAATTATCCAAAGAATACTGCTTTACTAATGGGATTTTTCGCTTGATTTTGTAGGTATAATCACAGTTTACTTGTTATTAACTTCGTCTCTTTTATCAATCTATTATTAGAAGAAATTTTCAGTAGAAACATCATAGCTAGTTTAATTGAGGAGCCAATGCGACTCGAGGAATACATTTTTCATCTCTTTGTTGTGTATGTACGCGTGCGTCCAATTTTCGCATAAGAACGTGCTTATACTTGTTATATTTTTTGGGTCTCCATCGTTCTTTCGCTCGGCTCTCCAATATGAAGTACCCAAGCCATTGCTTCGTTTTTGTTGTAGCCGCCAACTGTTAAAACGGGGTAGGAAATTACTTCTTCCATTGCGCTGTTGTTACTTTCTCTTACTAAGCTAGTTGGAACCCATACCCTTTGAGTTGTCTTCGTTGTTCTGATGTACTCCTCCGCTTCCCTAATGATCGTTAGCGGATTCAAGCTGATTATTTATAATATATAATATTACAATTTAAAAAATAAAAATAAAAACAATAAATCAATTAACTAATTTAGCCGACGGAATCAACTAACATTAAGTGGGTGGAGGGTAAAAATCATTTCATATTACAAAGGGATGATGGATCAAAGAGACTAATATGACCGTTGTCTAAGACTTAGAAGGAGGTGATTGGTTCAATATCATCAATGGGCGATATAATATAGCAATAATCACACGCCCAACTAGAATCATAAATGAGCAGTTTAAAGTTTCATAACCATCATATTTATACACTCCAGTTGCAACCAGGGGAAGGACAGATGTGACATCCGGCACCGTAGAATATCCTTTTTTTCACAAAATAAAAAAATATATATTATTTTAAGAATATTTGTATTTTTATATTGTAACAATTTTTTTAAAAATACATTAAATAATAAATTTTGAACTCAAAATATTGCATATATACCATTTCCACTAAAAATATGTTTAGTTTTTATATCGAATTTTTATAAATTTATTGTATATATAATTTTTTTTACTGACGCTACCCTACTCTAATTAGAATAGATAGAATTAAGAGTTTATTACATAAGTAATAATGGATTTTTTTTTCAACTTGCCGGTGATTCCTAGACTATATATGTAGCTTCTTCTTTTTTTAAATAAACAATATATCTATACGTAGTTATTACGTTTGAATTTGACTTTTTTATGGAAAGTTTAAATTTGATTATAGACTTTTTTAATATGATATGATTGTTTACATAGTAAAATTAGCATAAAGCGAAAAACAAAGATTATGTTAATTCTTTAAAGAACCAAAATAATTTAGCTAAGTCTCGTACTGATTGTGGAGATTCTCCAAACTAATGGATTCTTGTGAAATTTGTCGCCGAAAACTTAGCCATATGGTTAAAAATTGTATTTTGAGACCTCGGAATGTGACGAATAAGGACCTTCCAATTACGACTTAACAGACAATGAATAAGACGTGGATAAGACGTAATTCCACCAAATTACTCTCAATAAATCCACCGGCTAAAAGCATCTCTACTAAAAGGGCATTATCACATTTTAATCCCAATTGTCGATAAGCTTAGACCCTCTCTTGCTTCGATTTTGAGATACTTAACTTCAAACTTTATTTTAATAGAATTTTTCGGTATTAATTAAAAATATTAAAAATTTATTTTAAAAAACAAGATTGAACTTATCAATTATACATTAAGACACTCAAATTATTTAAATTTGAGGTGCAATGAGATTAAAAAAAAATTCCAAGTCACTTCTAAGCTCATATGTTTTTTTTAACACTCTAGATTTTTTAAAAGAAAAATGGTAACAATTTCATAATAAAATTTCAAATAAATTAATTTCACCATGATATTCTTCTGTATTAGCCAAGTCAAAACTTCCATATGAAGATTTTATTTAATTTCTAATAGCGTAGAGGACAGTGTCGGCTAGGGAAAAAAAGACCAAGTCAAAAAGAGGCAGAAGGTGGATTTTTTTTTGGGAGAGTAATAAATAAAGGGTCATTTTCATGCATAATAAATAACAAAAAAAAATATTATACAGTACTTAATTGTTAAATCCAAGACGACAGCCACAAATTTTACATTATAAAATATTTGCAGTTACAATGGAAAAAGACAAAAATAAGATTTTTTATTATACTGGTATATAAAATAATAATTCTTTGTTTAAAAAAGCAAAAGATAACTCAGAAAGAAGAGAAACATGTTATGAAATGTGAAACACATTTTGTCCTAAGCATCCTCTTCTTTGTACTTTTTTTTTTTTTTGATCTTTGTTTAAGAAAGTTTGAAAGCAACAATCAGGCTGTTCCCTATTTTCCCTTCTTTCTCAACATCATTTCATATTTCAAACAATCTCTAAAATTCATATATATAGTATATTATTATATTGTAAAGCAAATCTGTTTAAGGCAAAACTCCTTTCCCTTTCTTACAATTTTTTTTTAAAAATTTTTCTCTTTGCTTTTCAGCTACTTTAAATTGTATTTTAATGGAGTCTTTGTCAGTGATTCAATGGCTTGAAAAGAGAAGACAGCTCTTCTTGTTTGTCTGCAACTGTAACTGTAAGTGCCCCCCTTTCTTACAATCTTTCTTATTTGTTTATTATATCTTTATCCCTCCGTCTCTTTTTTTTTTTTACTTCCAATCTTCTTGGAATTGTATTTGTTGCTATATAAAAACATGTCTTTTTTCTTCTTCCCTTTTTGCTATTTATTTTATTCTTGTTCATCTAAACTATATTAATGTCGGATCTGACAAAGGGTGTGTCTGATTTTGGGATTTCATTGTGCAGTTTATAGTTCAATACCCATAATATTTCAATAATTATTTTTTGGCATTTTTAGCTATTTTCTATAGCAATATTGACTCCTCTTCTTTTTTCTTATTTAAAAGGAGTTTTATATTAGGTGAGAACAGTAGGAAGAAGCTTAACAAACAAGGTGTTGAAGTGAAGGGGTTTTTGATTTTAATGGACTGGAACTTGAAAGCTACATCAGGGGATTTTACTGAATTTGTTCAGGAAACTGTATCAACCGCAGACACTGATATCATCAATGGCAATGAATCAAATAGCTATAAACTTGTTAACTCTATAGGGGATTTTAGAGTTGATTTGAAGCTTGGCCAAGTAGGAAATTCTGGTGAATTACCTTCTAACAAATGGAAGGAACCCAGAGTTCTAAAGATGGAATCTTCTTCTTCGAGTTCGAAGAAATTTCGACCTACTAATATCGGGACTCATCCGGTTGTGTGCCTCGTTGACGAATGTAATACGGACCTTAGTAATTGTAGGGACTACCATAGGCGACATAAGGTGTGTGAGCTCCATTCTAAGACTGCTGAAGTTATGATCAATGGCCTAAAGCAAAGATTCTGTCAACAATGCAGCAGGTCCTTACTCGTGTTTTCAGTTCCATCTATTTTTAGAGGTTGGATCATTGTGGTTTTCCCAGATTCCTCGACGGTAACTTGGCTGTTTTTTTGTAGGTTTCACTCACTGGAGGAGTTCGATAACGGGAAGAGAAGCTGCAGGGCACGTCTCGATAGACACAACCGGAGACGAAGGAAGCCTCAACCGGATCCCCTCTCACATTCTCGAAGCTATTTCTCCAATTACCAAGGTTAGCTTATGACTATGATGCTTGAATGAAATCAATTAGGACATATATCCTATGATGTTTGCATTCAATTTGCTTTGCTTTTATATGTAATGAACTTGTTTGAATCAATACAAATGCAACATTTCAGGTTCCCAAATGTTGCCATTCTCTGGTTTGCAAGTATATCCATCCACCAGTGTGGTGAAAACTACATGGCCCGAATCTCGGTATCTCAACCTGAAGCAACCACCTGCGAAACAAAACCTTCTTCTAGGATCCTCTTCAAGCAATTACAGAGAAGGTAAGCAGCAATGCTCATTCTTGCAAGGCAAGAATCAAACACCTGCGAAAGCTTCCATTTGCCAGCCGGTCCTCGGGGGTGTTGCACCTTTCTCAGAAGGCAATGGGGGCTGCCAGAGCATGTTGTGTGACAGGTTAACAACTCAAGTTCGGGATTCGGATTGTGCTCTCTCTCTTCTGTCATCTCCACTGTTGCATACATCTGGGATCGGGTTGAGTAACATGGTGCAACCTCAGTCATTCCCCTTGGTGCAATCCTTGGGTCCGAGCCTACAAGACCACATTATAGAGCCAATGGGTTCGGTCATTGCTAATGGCAGGGAGACTACGGTCCATGGCTCAGGAATGTTTCACATGGGTTCTGGTGGATCATCTGCAAGTGAACCCCCTGAAAATCTTGGCTTTAATTGGCAGTAGGAAATTTGAAAGTCGCCGTAACAATAAATTGCCAAAGCTATAATATTGGTACATTCGAATTTAAACTCGAGTTTCGGGGTTTTTTTCAGGTGTGTTTTAATTTGGAGATGTTAATCTATTGAATGTTTTTCTTAAAAGTAGATGCGAGTATTACTTTGATTAAACTTTGGGTCCCGATAATAGACATTTAGTTGGAATGATACATGCAATCATTTTAGTAGTGGAGAGAATCATGTTTGGATTTAGATTGTTTAGAATTTATATTAATTTAGGTTTGATGATCTATCAGCATTTGAGTTTCAATCATGGATGTTCCTGCATTTGGTTTTTGATTAGATCGAATCACACAAATTTTCTTCAAACAGACTTTCGGGTTTGGGTTTTTTTAAAGAAATTAACCCAACAAAGTCTTTCAGTTGCAAACTATATCCCATTTCAATGGACTTCACACCTACATCATCAAACGATCTGTGCTAAGATTGCTTATTGCCACCGTAAGTTTACAGATTTCTAATGTTTCTTCGTGTACTCAGCCAGATTTCCTGCTCCAAGCTCACCACTTGGGATTCTCTGACCTGGAGGAACTACACAACCGGCTTCAAGGATAGTGTGTCTCTACCAGGGAACCTTCCATAGGAATAGAACGAGTTCCAATAATGCACTCTGGTTCAATCGTGTATGATCTTAAAGAGACTGTATGCGCCAATTGATGTCTCTGCCAGAAACCCTGTTATATAGAAAGAAACAAAAACATTTTAAATAAAACACAGTCCAGATTCAAAAACAGTGTTCACATGACGATGCCAAAGAGGTACAGAAATTGACTTGACCCTGAGTGACGAGGCCTGGATAAAATAAAGTTATACCTAAACAAATAAGGGTTGACTTGCAAGCAATCAAGCATGGATTGCAGGTTCCAAGAGCAAAACTAGAAAGCAATGGAAGAAAAAGAGAAGCAAAACAAGATTCAAGAATGAAGCAGTTCTTAACGTACATTTACTTGTTTTTACTCGTGCCTACCATCAACTAATGCATCTAAGCAAAATAGGCAGAAAACCAAAAACATTGATGAAATAAAGCGAAAAGCACTAATGATACCCCTCTAAATGTTATCAGTTTCCATACTTCTATTCAAAGCCATTAGACCACTGCATTTCTGCTGTTCAAGGCAGGGATTCCAAGATGAGATTCAGTTCACTAGCAATGAAAAGGTTCATGTGTAGGGCATCACATATTAAATCTGAGTAAGCATGTTCTCCCTTTTTTAATAAAAGGATTAACCACAAATGGTTGCTAAGCAACTAAAGTGATTATTGCTCACTTGCCTCGTTTATCTAGAATAAATACACTTTTCTTGGCACCAAAATTTACAGTATTAACAAATATCAAAGCTGCAGTAAAAATCAAGATATTCTTCGTGGTATGGGTATATTTTCATAATGCAAAGCATTGAATGCCCAGGTAATAGATTATCCTTCAAGCCATCAACTAATGGATCAACGTGTAGACCTCATGTGACAAATTTCACCAGAAAAATGAAGCTAATGATGGCTGTAAATCTCAAAATAAAAGCTTAATACACATTGTTCTGCATCTGAATTCATTGAATAAATTAGCTCAGTCCATATTATACAGACACCAAGAGCTCCTATGAACCAGAATTTAACGAACTACAAAATTTTGTTTCCTTGCTTTTTTTTCAGCTGCATTGAAAAAAACTAAAACATAATGTACAAGTCTTAAATCAGTTGAAACTGGTTGGTCTAAGCTAAATTTTGATTACAAACAAGTCCCCACAAAAAAACTCCAAAAGATTAATTTTCTTTTCTTTTTTTGTTTAAAGATTACAAAGCACCGAAAGATTTACCAGCAGTTGAGAACCAAGCGGCGTGAATAACACAGCGTTCCTGCAAAATAGAGCAGAATCCAACGGTGTTCTTGTTGAGATCGCCGCCTAGGACGCAGCCGTCCCATACCGAGGCTCCATCGTTGACGGTTACTTGACAGCCAAGACAAATTTAGGCGCCACATAAGCGTCAGCAGCTACCTTCGGTACCCACTGGCCGAGAGGAATTATCTTCCCTTGGACCCTGTAGTCCCTCCCGATTCACTCGATCCGACGACGGCGATATAGTTTTATCCGCCTCCATCGCGAATCTCCCGGAAGAAATGACGCGGCGGTGAGCAGAGAAAGCCGAGGCCGCCACCGCTCTGGATACGCCGAGCTGACATAGATGTTCCCATTCCTAGTGGTGACGTTGATAGAGAGAGAGATCCTTACGGAAGCGACAACGGCGGGAAGAAATGCAAAAGGGCCATAAAGGAGAAATCCCAGCCCAAATCATATTCTTTTAGTGGGCTTTCATATGAGCCCAGAAACTATCAATAAGCCCAAAGGAAATAGAAATTTTCAATTAAAACATTTATATTCAAATATAGTGAGGTCCTTGATAAAAATCAAATAAGTCCAAATTTTGATAGAGATAATATTTAATTTTTTAAAAAGTGTCATTTAAAATTATCAGAATTAATAATTTTTAAATTTTTTTATGGTTTCTTTTATTTGGAGTTGGAGTGTAAATAAAAATAATAATTTTATGTAATTTTTTAAATCCTAATTTTTAATTTTATTACAATTTGAAGAATTAATATCATCCACTCCTTATGAGAAACATCAAATTTTTAATGAAAATAATGTAAGAAAATGTCATCATTGATTAATATTTGTTAATCATTACTTGAACGGACGGTTTAAAAGTAAAAGAAAATTCATATAATTAAAGACTGCATAAAATACAAAATAAAATTTCAAAGGACTTTACTTTTTGTACCACGTGGAAGCATGGGTTGAAAATAAATATAAAAATACTGAATCACAATTTCTTGTATAACAGAGGTAGGCATAAATAAAGGCCATTTAAAACAAATTAAAACATAAAAGGGCAGGGCTATGATATGAGCACCGTACGTCAACTAAATATTATGCAATAATAACGCCGGTGGCATCCAGATGCATATATCCGCTCATAGTGGGAGGCCTGTTTCGTTATGGAAATCTTCTTCATGAACGATACTGCAATGTTCCAATTAATGCAGCAAGCGGTTATTATCTAAGTGCATACGAAAAACTTGAAGCTTAACAGTAATGATCACCTTTGATGAAACATGGTGCAAGCATTTTCACCCACAAGTCCTGAGCTGATATTGCCATCTTGTAACTCTTTCAACTTAACCTCAAAATTCACACTTCATTGTAAAAACAAGCTAAATAATATACGGAAATTATCAAATAGTGATTTCTATAAAGTGCAAAATGAAAGCCTCACTCTTTTGTGGAGGCGACTGTTCTCCTCTTGCAATTGTTTGTGCTGCGTTGAACGTTGAAACACAATATATGGTTAGTTCGATTTGCTTTTCTGACAATATATTTCATCCTAAATGATTGAAGTTAAAAAAAATATGGATCATGTGTACGTGTTTCATATAGTTATACTCAAGTTTTTTCGTAGATGATTCCCTCGTATGTGAATGTGTTTCGAGTTCAAAGGGTCCAAAACAGACTGATGAAGCATGTTGTAGGAATTTTCTTACCCTTCTCTTCAGCAAGGTGGCGTGATCCGAAACAATGCGTCTCTGTTTAATGCAGAAAATGGATGTTAGCTTAATACATATATATATATATATATTCAGGAAAAATTAATGCTATATATTATCATGTCATTGCATGAAAAAGATCTGTAAATAGGGTGAGCAAAACTCGATTTGACTCGAAAAATCGAAAAAAAATTTGAATTTCAAGTTAAACGAATTGAGTTATTCGAATCAACTCGAATTTGTTTTTTAAATTTCGAGTTCGAATCGAGTTGAGTTTTCGAATTCGAATAACTCGAATAATTCGAATATCAAACTATAATATTTTATATTTTTACCCCAAACTCCCAAACATTTTTACTTTTCCCTCAAAACTTTTACTCCTTCCCACTTTCCCCCAAAACTTTTACTACCCTCCCCTCCCAACCCCCCAATCTACCCAAAATCCATTTCCCACCAAAATTTTACTCTCTCATTTACTTTTTCTCAAAATTTTACTCCCAAAAACCATCAAAACTTTTTATTTTCCCCCAAAACTTTTACTCCCTCCCACTTTTCCCCTAAAACTTTTATTCCCTTCCCATTCCACCTCCCACCTCCCATCTACCCCAAACCCTCCCCCTCCAATTTTTTTTTAAATATTTTCCTCACTATTTACTTTCCCTCAAACTTTTAGTCTCCAAAACTTTTTGTTTTCCCCCTAAACTTTTACTTCTCACCCTTTACTCTCAAATAAAAAATCAAAATTATCCAAAAAAAATCACTAAATATAAATAGTAATAATTTTATTTATATCTACTATTTAAATTATTAAATTAAATTTCACATTTTATATTATTTATATTATTGAATTGTTTAGTCATATTGAATATTTATATTAAAATTAAATTATTAATTATGCCATAAAATATTCGTGTTAAAATTTTATATTGGTATCAATTTCTCATTATATTTTTAAAATAAATTTTATTAAAAAATCATATTTTTACATTTAATATATTTTTTAATTCCAAAATACATAGTGACAAGAATCTGAAGATAATTGAAACAACTAAGCAAGCAAAGAAGCTAATCAGTATAAAAAAATTAATAAATAAATTATTAGGTGATGAAAGTTAATAAAAATTTTGATTAAAGTGGGCAAATTTTATTACGATGGGTGACAGTGGTTACAAGGACCCAAAATTATTTTTTAAAATTTAACTCGAACAAATATATCCGATTCGATTCGATTCGGATTTCATCTCACTCGACTCGATTCGAGAAAATTTCAAATAAAGTTAGGATGATAAAATGAAGTTCGAAAACTCAATTAACTCAAAAATTTTCGATTCGATTCGATCGAATGCTCACCCCTATCTGCAAGTCCTTCAACGCCATTTCACTTTCCATCCTATATATAACTATTTGTACTCGATATCTGTGTCCAATATATATTTGAACACGAATATGAGATATCACGATCATTAAAATATATGAAAAAATTATAAAAATAATATATAAAAAATACATACTCATCTTCAACATTTACTCCAACATAAATAACATAGATTATATAGGTATAACCGTGTTTGAACCCTACCTTTCTGGAGCGGACACGTTCAACGCCTATTTTCAACTGGCGCTCAAGCTGTTTCAAGTCTCTCATGCCTAATGCTAAGATGTCTTCTCCAGATAAGTGCCTGCAAAAATCGAAAACATTCGGTGTACGGAAAACATGGAATATATATATATATTTAAGTATTGTGAGAGCAGTTGTACACACTTAAGTCTAGCTTCCGAGGTGTTTATGGATCTCTTTAACTCATCAATCTCACTTCTCCAAAACTGTGAACATGAGGAAAGTGAGAAGCTGTTTAGTTAGCACATGGTATGATCAAATTGGAATTTAAAATTGACCACCATGTCATAATATTGAAACAAATGGAAGGTTTAACCTTTGGTCTTTGCACTACATGTATAGGCTAAACATATGGTAAATTAAAGCTTGAACCCATAGGATTATCCATGTTCAGTTTTTTCTTTTAAAGAGCTGAAAAATGCTTTCATAAAACTAATCCAGAATTAAAACTTGGTCCAAGACAAAATAAAAACCCAAGAAATCAATAATTCTAAATCCGAGCCAGGATGCAATGCAAGAGCCTAAAATAAAGTTATATGCAATGGTTCCAATCCAAGCCTATCCAAAAACCTAACCACTCCTTATGTTAGAATAGGTCATCCGGTTTTCATGATTCAAACTGTAAAAAGAACAAGATAAAAGGTTAAAAAATCTTAAGCCTCTCTCTTTTTTGCTTTCGGTTTTCGTGATTCAAAGTATAAAAAACTTGGATGTCCTTTTCACTATTTTTCTCCATGACAGGTTTGATGAGCTCTCATTTTCAGAGCTTTCTCCAAACTATTTGTTACAATCCCAAATAGCCCTCAACGACTGAAATAATAAGAATTAAATAGATTTCTATGTCACTGATAATGTCAATAAACAAACTTAATGTCATTGGTTCTTAATAAGATATAAGTCATCATCTATCTTACCCCAAACTTTCCATGTTTCTTAAGCACTTAATTTCTCCAAATATATAATAATTAAAAAAAACCTTAGATAAAATGGAGAGTATATCCATATCCAACCTTCACCTCAAATTCAAAGAATATAGCTAAAAACACCACTAAGATTTGACAGAAATAAAGTTGCCAGGACAAAATGCATGATGTGCTCTTATTTGCTATATAAGAAATGAATCTGGAAAGAAGAAATTTACAGGGAAGGGAGTATTCAATCTAATGGAGATGTATGTAGTTTGTAATTGAATAATCGTCAATATTATTCAGAAGCATTAAATACTAAAAAATAACAGGTTGATCAGAAATCATCAAACAATACCTCCCTGGTTCTAAATTGGGGGTTACTTGAATCAGGCAGCCCTACTTCCCTTCTATACTTTGCAACAGTCCTATCCATGCTGCAGCAATTAATATATATATTTATATTGAGATCAAGGAAACTATATTGAAGAAAATAACAATTGGTTTACAGCTTCATGCCATGCGTTTACATACAAGCTTCCATGAGAAAATGCATGGTGGAGCAAGGATTTTAATAGCAGTAGGAACACAATTTTACAGGTTAGAATTAAGTGAACTTGAACACAATTTTACAGGTTAGAATTAAGTGAACTTACTCATGACTTGCAAACTGGTAAACCTTTCCAGAAGAAGAGAAGATAAGCAAGGCAACTTCAGCATCACAAAGAATGGACAACTCAAAAGCTTTCTTGAGAAGCCCATTTCTTCTCTTTGAGAAGGTAACTTGCCTGTTTGTTGGGTTCTCAATTCTTTTCAACTCAACCTTGCCTCTCCCCATTTCCTTTAAAACCCAACCTAAATCAAGTAAAAACTTGCTGCATAAACTTCAATGTTTAGCCATATTTATACAAGAAAAAGAAAAAGGGAGGAAGAAAAAGGACTTGATTATGAAAGATGAAGAAATGTTTCCGATTCCATGCAAGCAAGCAAGCAAAAAAAGATCAAGCTTACTCTCATCCATTGGCGCATAGGTGTCGACTGTCAGGAGTACGTTGTCAATGGCTTTGTGGGTGTTTTTGAGTCAGGCAAGAACGAGACGGCTCTGGTGACACGACCGCACTACTCGATTGCCTTTCATAATTCCAAATATTTCTCAATTCCTTGTACAATGGGGTCCCTCCGACCCCATCACCACCCAAACTTAAAAGAAAAAAAAAAGCATAAATGGGTTTTCAATAATCATTTTTTTTCTTACCAGATATCTAATTGGCTAATTGTGAAAACTTGTAACTTGAAGTTTCATTTGAATTCACTAGAATTTTACTTTTAAAACGTGGCTCCATTGAAATGGTTTATATGCAATTGGATTAAAACTTGGAATTAAATAAAAAAATTTCTATTCGGCTTATAAACTACACTATAGAGTTTTTCCATGATGTCTCGTTTCCACCCTTTTTTCCATGATGTCTCGTTTCCACCCTATCTTTTACAATTAAAGCACTAATATTAAGAGAGATGAATTTGGTCAATAAAACACATAATCAAAGAAATAAAACCTCAAAAAGTGCGTATATATATGATGCATATCTAAGAACATAAACGTTTCCAAATGCTATAGTATATTATAATTGATCACAACAAAACTCCAATCAAAAGTTGACTCACAAACATGGTAGATATATGTTCTATTAATCATGTTTTGATAATAAAATTAGAAGATTAAATATAATGTTTGACCAATCATCTAATAAAACATATAGCGACGAAGAAATAAATAAAATTCGTACAAGATATACATGACGAGAAAGAGATCGAGATATTACAATTACAAATAATGTATCCATAATTCTAAATGTTCAGTGACTATGTATTTTTAATCGTGAAAAAGCCAATACGCTGGAAGACCCTTACCCTTAATTTGCTTATAGACAACTGAGATGCCGACACATGGCTGAAGAAAAATATGGTGACAAATTCAACTATAAAAATGATTTGCAAAGAAGAGAAAAAAGAAAGATAAAAAAGCAAAAGAGACTTTGTTTTTTAAAGTCCATGATAGGGTGGGGTGGCGCATATATAAACCAACAATCAGGCTACAGGGCTGGTCAGTTAGAGGTAGTGGGTGCTACTTAGCCGGTACAACAGGCAATCTATGTCGAACAATGTGGAGGCTAGACAGTTTGGAGTAAACAGTCCCCTGCTAGGCATTTTCACAAACAAGGTATGAGCTAATCGACACGTATGGATCATGGTACAATCATAGATATCCAACAAGACACAAACAAGTGTCCTGCAAGACTGATTGATTGAAAACCCTATATTTAAATTGGGATTGGAGGGGTTTTTTTTTCTGGAGATTTAAAGCTGAGTAGTGAAGAAAGGTCATCATGATGTCCTTTGTGACAAGAAAAGTTGAAAAATAATGAAGGTGATGTTGAAGTTTTGGGGAACGGTACGACAGGTGTCGAAATATATGCGGGTGATCGAAGGACCCAAACGTCACTACAGCCAGAAATCTGGTGAATCCCTCATTATGGTCTTTATTGTACAACCATTAATGTTTTGCTTTCCAAGTTTAAGGAATCTTAACATGTTCACTGTTATTGGAATACATAGTTTCTTTTTTTTTTCAATATTTGTGTTTACTATCAATAATTTAGTATTTATTTGAATATAAATTTAAATTATTATAATATCTTAATTAGTATTCAGGGTTCAAGTCCTCTTAATGTAATCCTCTCCTCAATTTGTATAAAAAAAACCCCTTTAAGAATAATTAATAAAATGAATGATTTGTTCTCTTAAATTCTAGAAAAATGAAGCATCGCTTTGATGTAAGCTTGCTATTTAGATGATTATGGTAGTCAGTTGTGTAGCATAGTAGACCCAAGGGTCATGGCCCTAAATTTTAAATTTATAGAATTTTAAATTAATAATGATAAAACTACATTTTAACCCCTCAAAAAAAGATAAAAATTTCATTTAACCATTTAAAAAGTTATAAAGATATAAGTTATTAGAATGATAAAATTACATTTTTACTATTATAAAAATATATAATTAAATTCCAACCCCTAAAAAAATTCAAGCTCCGCCACTTATGGTTGTTTATCTATTTCGCAATTTTTTGTGTTTGAATAAAGTTAAAAGATTGAATAAAACTTAAAAAATGAAAAATTCGAAGCATGCATTTATACTTTTCTAAAAGAAATAAAAATAGAAACTCAATAGATTTATACAATATTTTTAAAAAAGCGACATTTAATAGATTTCAAGTTCGAACTTCATCCACAACTCTTTCCCGATCTCAGGTGATATCATTCTTTGTACTAAAAGGAAAAAGTTAAATCCCAATCTTAAATTCCATTCGAAAGTGCACCGAAATTCTCTTCTTTTTTATTTGGTTAACTTATCATTTAGCATTTAAATTTGATTTTAATATTCAAACTGGTGTCAAAATTAAACAGTATCATGTGGCCTAATGAATATTTTGCACGTATACCCAATTAAAAAGATATAAACACTTAATTGGATCAAATAAAAGCTTAGATACCAAATTAAAAATTGAAACCAAACTCAAATATTTAAGTCGGACAAAAGAAAATTCAAGTATTAAATTTAAAAAAAAACTTTAGTATTAAAATGAACATTGAAATAAAATTAAGACAAAAAATTTGGATAACGAATTAAATATAAAAACTAAACTCAAATACTAAATAATATATATTTTTATATATAAAAGAGGGTTATCTTATGAATAATGGAAGGGAACGCAAACTTTACTTTGCCAATTGCGAAAGAAGTACAATTTGACAACCCATTATAAAAAATACCTATTTTTTATCTCTTAAGATTCAACTTCTAATGAATTTTAAAATTCAGAAAAAAGAATTTATTAAATGTAATGGAAAATTACATTATATTCAGAAAATTTTATTCAAAATTTGAAATATCGTTGTTAGAAACAATAATTACAAACCCTTAAATGTTTGTTTGAAACGAATCAAATCGGCCAAGGTATTAATTTGGAAAAATGTATTAAACTAGTTGAATCAAGCTAAAAATCAGTTGAACTATATCTTTATTTTTAATAATTTATTTAATTGAATCGATTAAACTAATTAAACCCATAAACTAATACATTGACCCGAAACTTTCAATGAAGCTTTTTGAGGAAGGCTGAACCTAATCATTTGAGGTGGCTCGAACTATTGGATCCTGTAAACTTCCAAGCCCAACCAAGTTGATATTTGTCGTTTATTTTATTATGATCTATTTATTTTTCTTTTCCTTTATGTTAATTTTAAATCCTAATTTGCCTTGAAAACAATGGCTGTAAATAAATGAAAATTTGCAGTTTTGATTCGATTCGGACCTTGTCAATTACATGGTTTCATTTCATCTTACAGATAGAACAAAAGAGCAAAAAATCCCGAACAGTACTACAGCTGAAGCAAAAGAAAAAAAGCACAACATAAAAGGAAAGAAGCCATTAAAGAGAGAAACAAAGATCACTGAGAAGCATAGATATGAACTCCAATGGCAATACAAAAGATAGTAATGAGACCAAAGTAGATAATAGCGTGGACAACAATGGAAGCTCCACTGGTATGCATGTTCCCAAACTCAACAATCTTGTTCCTACCAGGTATTTGAAACAACAGTCCAGGACAAAGCAATACGAACAGCACTGTCGCTACTAAGACAGGACCCCAGTCTGCCATTTGCTGCCGCTGCCTTCGTCTCTCTTTTTTTTTTTCCCCCAGAAGGATAACAAAAAAGTAAAGAAAATGGGGGGAGATGGGGATTGGGGGATAGAATAGAAGACGACGAAATGCGACAGTTTTTGCATCCATTTAGGATCCTTCTCGGCTGTCGTGGCCACGTGACACGACAAGCGAGACATCACGTGAGCGGCCTCCGCTGTTTGTTTTTCTGATTTTCCAACGGCTGGGATTGTCTTGGGGTACTCGAAATTATTGTAGTTGGTAAAATTTGACGTTTTGGTTTTCGATTAGTTCTAAATGATGAAATTTGTATTATTTGTAATTTATATTCTACTTATAGTTTTATTTGTAATTATATTTGTAAATACTTCAAAGAAAAGTACAGAGTAAACAGTCAATTTATTTTATTTCAGTTAACACCGTAATTGTATTCATCAAACATCGATTAGAGTTGTTATCAGGTCACTTCATCCAATCGGGCTCAAAGGCCTGTTTAAAATATAGAACGATTTGAATGAAAATATAAGCTTGAAATATAAGTTTGGACAAAAAAAAACAAGATCTATTTTCTAAATAGATCGGGCATTGAGTAGATTTGTTCATGGGTTGAGTCACCCAGCCCAAAGGCCCGCTCGAAATGTGAGAGGGTTTGTGCAAAAATATAAGCCCAAAAAATAGGTTTGGACAAAAAAACAAGGTCCATTTAAAAGATGGGCCAAGCCTCGGGTAAGACATTTTTGGCTCGGGCCCTGCCCGAATTCACTAAAGGACAATTTTTTTTGTTTTTTAATATTATTTTCTTATTGTTTTCTCCCTGTTTTGCTACCATTTTACTATTATGTTGCTACTATTTTGTTGTTATTGTTTGGATATTGTATAAAACTTATTTTATTGTTAATTTTGTTATTAATTTAAATAAATTTGTTAAACTTGTTATTATTTTAGAGGCATTTGCATGTTAAGTTGCATCTATCTTAGTGTTATTTAAGTATACATATTTTTTAAAATTTATTTTCAATTTGTTGGGAAATATTTATTTTGATGTTTTTAGTATTTTTGATGTATTATATATATTTTAAAATTATATTAAAAATAATATAAAAATTAATATGGGCGGGCCTGGGTTTTAACATTTTTATTTGGGTAGGGATTGGGCAAAATTTTAGGCCTATTTTTCAGACCAGACTCGAGCCTGGTAATCAGGCCTAATTTTTTAGTTGAGCCCGACTCAAACCCGGCCCGGCCCATGCACACCTCTAGCCTCGATTAAGCTTTTTTGGCTCGGGCTTGACCCAGAAACTTGTCTAGAACATTTGTTTTATTGTTAATTTTGCTACTATTTTAGTTGCAACTATCTTAGTATAAATACCTTTTAATATATTTTCAATTTGTTAGTAAACATTTATTTTATAATTTTTAGTGTATTTGATATATTATATATTTTTAAATTATTTTATATAATAAAATAGTTTTTTTAAAATTTTAATACGGTTCAGGCCCGAATTTAGCATCTGCAATCTAAGTCAAGCTTAGACAAAAATTTAGGCCAATTTTTCGGGCCAGATCCAAACCTATCCATCGAACCTAAAATTTTATTAAAATTTGGCTCACAACTCTAATTAAAATAACAAATAATCAAAATGATTGGAATTAATCAACCCAATATAAACATCAAAATGCAGAATTGATAATAAAATGTGATATTAGTACATCAAATCGTACACAAATAAGCAAAACACAAAAAGAATAAAAATACACATAGAAAGTTGTTAATGCAATCTATATTGTAAGATAATAGTCAGATCTATCTATTCATTAGATAATTACAAGTACACAGGTTGTAATAATTTGTATAATTAGATAATGTTTCATCTCTTCTTAAAACTCTTATTTTTTTATTTGTAATTTTAATAATTCGTTAGCCTAATATTTTTTTTAAAATTTATAATTATTATTGAAAAAGAGATGATTTCTATTAGAAAGATGAACATAGGCACCTTTGGATGAATAATGTATAAATTTCGATTACTAAAAATGATAACTTTTACAAAATGAATAAAAAAGAAAGTCAAAAAAACAACATAATTTGTAGTTTTGTTTCGACTAAGTTCAGAAGATAAAGAAGATAAAGAAGATAAACGAACTCGAACAATAAATTGAAACACAATCAAACTATATATATAAATATAAATATATATATGTGTATATATATATAAAAGAATAAGAAGAAAATAATGTCAAAACAATAAAGGAGGTTAGCCAGCGTAGATGCGGATGCCCAGGGCCAAAATGAGGATAGTGAAGAGACCAAAGAAGAGGAGAGTGTGGATCACAATGGCTTTGCCATTTGTTTGGAAGTTACCAAATTCAACAGTTCGGTTGTTCCCTGGAAGCTGGAAGAGAAGGCCAGGGGACAGCAGTATGAACAGCATATAGCCTACAAGAACGGGCGCCCAATCCACCATTGCTTTAGTACCTTCTAGCTGATGTCAATTTTTGCTGCAATGCAACCTCTCTCAGTTAAAAAAACAAACACAAGAAATGCTTTCCAACAATGCAATGGAACATCAATACAAGCCTATAAATATATTTGGTATGTAAAAGTGACGAAGGACCCGTTTAGATTACTTGTATTCGGATATAATTATGGGTATAATTTTTAAAATAAGTATTTGGCACTCACTTTATAAATTATATTGGCTATTACTTTTTTTGGCTTTGGAATTGGGATACTTTTGAGTATAGAAACAGTAAAAAGAGCCAAGTTTCAATCAGATGAGAGAAATGATAAATTCTTTTCTTACAATGAAAGCATCAAAATATGGGATCGAATACCATGAATATTTGAGTTTGGGGATCTTTCATTTGAAGTGAAAACTGTTAAGCAAAGGTGCCTTTCTTCGGTATAAAGACATGCCAATGGTGACAAAAGAAAGTAATCCAATTGGGTTAAGCATCTCTCCAGCATCCGTCCAATGAACTGATTAAATCCATTGTTGTCAGTGCTGTATTAGTGAGCGTATCCTCAATGTTATTTGAATTGTATTCAAATAGTTCATCTTACTAGAATTGCTCCTAGGTCGGATTGTTCATCCAGGTTTGAAAGTTCATTTAAAAAAATAAAAGAATCTAAACAAATTTATAAGGTCTAAAAAGTAAGTTTGAGTAAAATTTTAAGGCCCGTTTTTTATATGAGACTGCCTTTAGACAAGATTTTTTCGTTTGACCCAAATATGTTATGTTATAAAAGATATTTTTATTAATTATATATGTTAAATAATAAATATATTTATATATATTTATATTAAATCACTAATTAAATAACAATTAAATTCATTATCCAAAACTTAAAAATAACTTATCCAACTAAATAACCCAACCCAAAATATAAAATTTTAAAATTTATATTTAATACAATAAAATATTCATTATATTTATGGTAGTGTTTTTTTAATATAAATATTTTTAAATGTCTTTTTAATGTGTTAGAGAACATTAATTTTATTAGTGCATTTAGTGTATTTTATTTTTAAATAAAAAACTAATCTAAAAAAATCAAATATAGGCAGGCCGGGTCAGGCCTGGGTTTATCTTTCTTAAATTTGGTCGGGATTAGGTAAAAAGTAAGCCCATTTTTTAGGTCAGGGTTTGGCTTAGGCTTAGAAATTAATCTATATACCTTGCATGAGCCCAGCCTAACCCATTAGCACCTCTATGTTGGACCAGTTGAGGTATCGATCTGGAGAAAGGCTTTGAACTGGTTAAGCTAGGAACCGATACAGATTGGTTTAACCGGGCTAAAAAATCGGTTGAATTAGCAGTTAAATTAATTTTCAATTTTTTTATTAATTTTTAATGATTTATTTAATCGAACAATCTAGATTGCTCAAATAAATTGGGCTGGTGAACTGACTGATTCGACCACCGATCTAGTTTTGAAAAGTTTGTCTATTGTTTTTATTTTGATATATTACTTCAAATTAATTTCTGTTTTTAATATTTTTTCCATGTATATTTATCGCCTATTTTTTAATTTTTAAAATAAACTACACACATTGTACTCCTATAAAAAGAAATTCAAGATTAAACTTCCTGAGAAGGATAATCTAAAAAAATTGGTTTAAAATATCAAAATTTCACATTAGCTAGTATGGGCCGATAAGCAATGATACAAGTTGACATTAATTAAAATGGATCGAAGTGCATAAGAGTGCTTGGAACGTACCAAAATTTTAATCAAAACAAAATATAGATTATTTGATACCGGCTTAAAATCAAAATAATACATATCAACCAGTGTTGGAATACACTTTAAATTTTGATTTTAAGCCAGTATCAAATAGTAAGTTAGATTTATTTTAGTTTGTTTTGATGAAATTAATTATATTAATTATGTCAAATTCATTTATCTTACCTAATCTATGGAAATATTTTCAAATTTCAAACGCCTATAGACAAAATTTAAATAGATGTTAATTTTTGTGTACAATCAACTTTCTTTATAACAATTACTTTCTATATTAACATTTTATTATATAACTAAATTTACTATGCATTTGATTTTTATATTCTATTTTTACCTTCCGTAACAACTTTTTATCTATAACAACAACTATAAAGTATGGAATACAATTTTTGTTTTGTCTTAAAATTTAGTAAAATTAATTTTACTCCTAAGTGAATAATAATAAAATTCAGTTATGATATTATTTCAATAAAATGTTTAATTTTCATATAAAAACGTGTTAATCATATTTTATAAAATGTAAATAACTTTTAATAAATCGAATTACATTTACAAATTCCATTAAAGATACAATCTAAATCTTATTAATTAATAATATTATTGTAATTTATTTTTAATTTAAAATTTTAAAAACTCAAACAGAATCTAGATCTCAAACGTTGTTATAGGTGTCTCAAATGCTATTATAAACGAATAAGAGTCACCTCTTTATAACACCAAAAATTTTGACATACAAGCAAATTGTTATAAAGAGATTGATTATATAGAGTTTCATTAGTTCATTTAAAAATTGAAATTTCAAGTGTTGAAATTAATAGGGATTAAAATTGAATTATAAAAATTGTTTGGTCTGTTGTTGAAAATTAAGGATGAAATATAAATAAATTATTTGTTAAATTTAATATTAAAATTTGAAATCTTGATTTTTATCTTTTTACTATTAAATTTATCTTGAATATAAAAAATATGTTGTGAAAGTTAAAAGGTTAAATATAAAAAAATATCATAAAACTAAAAAATAATTAATTTAGGCTTAATATATAATTTGGTATTAAAATTGATATTTTATGTGGTACATGTATTATTTTTGGTCTAATATGGTATTTTATTTGACAAAAATTAAATATTTTGGTAAGATAACAAATTTACTTTTTAGTGTTTAATCCGGATTAGAGTTAATTTGATGAAAATTCATAATTAACACTAAAAAGTTAATACTATTACCTTTAGTATCAAAATATATAATTTTTATCAAATTACAGTACTAAAAAACAATATAAATACCATATTAAAAAAAACGTGAAACTCAAAATTAAATAATATATTAAGCCATTAATTTAAATGATCGTGAATTGATTTGTAATAATAGAGTTATTATTAGGTACATTGTCAATGAAAAAAAATTCCACAATTATGGGTAAGGTAATTATATGTGTGCATTTATTTATTTATTACATTTTTAAATATAATTCAATAGACACTTGTCATAATCTAACCTTTGCTCTTTTTTTCTTTATCAAATATTAACCTTAATAGACAAAGTAAAAAAAAAATGATATAATAGCTAATTTGGTTATTAGTGTAATAATAACCTGCTAGTCTGTAATCTGTATGGTATTACCGTCATTAACTTTTGTTACTGCTACGTAGTACGATTTAAGTGCTGTAATTATATTCGCAAATTCGTGAAAAAAAATTTGAAGGGCAAATTCGCGAAAATTTGAAACCTCACAAAATCCCGTCAAATTTGATCAATTTCAGTTTAACAATAGCCTACGTGGAAGAACCTGTTTGGCTCTCTTTCCCCCCAAATTTCAAACCATTCCCATTTCTTAGGGTTTTCGTGGCTCTGTTCTCTCTTCTATCTCCACTTTCCGGTCGGTAAAATTTCCGGCGAGTTTTTTCCCAAAAGGATTTCCGACCGACGATTATTCCATTTTCATCGTCAAACTCACGAAACTCGAAGAACTTCCCCGGTCTTTTTTGAAGCCAAGAGTCTTCAGTTTGTTATTATTATTATTATTACTTCATTTTCCCTCTTCACCTCTGCTCAATTTGTTTATAATCAAAACTAGAGCTGCAATTTTGATAGGTTTTAGCGTTTTAATTGGAATCCCCTGTTTCGACGTTGAAATCAAATAAGTTTCTAATTTTGGTAAGTGGTTAATTAATTACTTAAAAAAAAGTTTGTTTCTATTCGTTTTTCTTTCATATGTTACGAACTGGAAACGCTATGCATTTGGCAGGTATTAGCGATGAAAAGTCAAAGCGGTTCGTCGAGGCGAAGTTTGTCAATTGTAAGTGTGTCATCAGGGAGGAAAAAAATGTTGGAGAATGGGGGTTCCGACTCTTTCCGAAAACTCGTACCATCTTCCCATTCTATGTAAGTTTTTTTTTTTTCCATTTCGAATCTTGTGCTTCATTTATCCTTTCGAAAAGTAATAGTTGAACTGAATTTCGACGAATTGTTGAAGCTTTTGATAACGAAAATTTTAGGTTATGATGTGTGAAAGGCACAGTTTAGTTTGTTGGAGTTTTGAGAAAAGGGATTATTGAATTTGAGTGGATTGAAGGAGGACTGTAAATCATTTAAAATATATTCTTCTAGTAGTTTTTTAAGGGATCTTTACTTTAATTGCTACTGCTTGCATAATCTTTAAATATTTCGAGGAGTACCTGGTTGGAAAATTTGTGGGTCGCTTCTGGTTCTGGATGATGCTATACTAATGTTTCCGGAGTTTATTCTTTTCTAACGTGAGGTTAGCTCTAGAATATTACCTCGAAAGCCTGAATTGTATGCATATTTTAGGAGGCTGTCTTTTGCAAAGGAGGAGGGTATGGACTGTGGAGTGGTAAACTAAGTAGGGTTTGAGCTAAAAAAACTTGAGCAACTATGATCTTCTTTTTCCTCTTTACCTTGTATGTTTTGTTTATGTTGCTTGGCAATACATCCTAAATAGGAGCATTCAATATTTCCCTACTTTTTGGAGGTTCATACTCTTATCTTGATAAGGATGTGCACACTTTGAGGTTTAGGATATGTGTCTAACACAAGTACTTTGGCAAAGTTGAAAGGGTTGGAGCAATATGTTTCTCTTCTAGTTCTGCTTCTTTAAACGCAAACCTTCCTTTCTTTGCTTTGAAACATGTTTGAACTCTTTATTTTGAAATTTTAATTCTACAAGAGTAGAAGCTACAAATGAGTAGCAACTTGCAAAAACAGTGGACATGTAATTTTTTTCTGTTAGTCTTGTTCATTGATGAAAATATTTGGAAATTCATGTTTTAAATGTATACATTCTGTCAAATTATTGATGAAAGTTGGTACAGATCTAACTAATATAAAATATTATCTTCAAAGAAGTAGTAATGGAACTTTTTGTTTCAAATTGCATGTTGAAAGGTCACTTTCTGGAGAGCGTACTGTGAAGAGGTTGCGGCTGTCAAAGGCTTTGACAGTACCTGATAGTACAAGCATTTACGAGGCTTGCCGTAGGATGGCTGCTCGTAAGGTTGATGCTTTACTGCTTACTGACTCTAATGCATTACTTTGCGGAATCCTCACAGACAAGGTTTGACTTATATCCTTGTGGACTGTAACAAATTCCTTTACACCTAAATCTTCAAACAATTTGAGGCAGCTACAAGATTTAATTTCTTTACTCGAATAGAATATCTTAAACCATTCTACCTAAGGAGGTTGACAAGTGGCCTTTGCCAATCGATAACTATGACATCTCTTATTTATGGAGTTTTTATTTTTTAATGTCTGAAGGACATAACAGCAAGAGTGATTGCTCGGGAGCTTAATTTGGAGACACCCGTTTCCAAAGTGATGACCAAGAACCCTGTATTTGTTCTTTCTGACTCTCTTGCGGTGGAGGCGCTCCAGAAGATGGTGCAAGGTTGGCCTTTTTTGATGAGCAACCACCTTTATGTGATACATTTTCTCAGCTCTTACCATCTAATGTTCTTATTTTATTATAAACAGGAAAATTTAGACACTTGCCTGTTGTACAGAATGGTGAAGTTATTGCCTTACTTGATATAGCTAAGTGCTTGTACGATGCTATTGCTCGAATGGAAAGGGCAGCTGAAAAGGGAAAAGCCATTGTTGCAGCTGTTGAGGGTGTAGAAAAAAATTGGGGAACTTCTATATCTGGTTAGCGGATAATGTTTTCTTTTGTCTTTGATGGAGTAGCTTTTGTGCTTTTTTTGCTTTTGGTCATTGGGTATTCATATAGTGTTTTTAGTTTTGCTATCAGCAAACAAGTTTAAATCTGTGCAATCTTTTGGATGATATGCAGGTCAGAATACATTCATTGAGACACTTCGTGAGCGTATGTTCAGGCCGTCACTGTCTACAATTATCACAGACAATCCAAAGTAGGTAATACTTATATATATATATATTTGGTCCTTTATTCAGTATCTGTTAATGATATTCTGTTCACACTTCATACTATGAGTAGCATTGGTTAACATGACGCCTATCTGTCAGGATTGTAACAGTTTCACCTGATGACACAGTTTTAGCGGCTGCAAAAAAGATGCTTGAATCTCAATTAAGCTCTGCAGTTGTGACAGTTGATAACAAACCACAAGGAATTTTAACGTGAGTATTTTAAATCAAATTGCAATTCACCATTGTTTGTTATGTGGCCAAGGGAGGGAAGTAAGGAGTATCATAATCTGTTTTTATTACGTATAATTGTTATTGTGTCATTGGCATATATTGTTAGTTATGCCTTTGAGTTTCTGACAGTTCAAAGGATATATTGATGCGGGTAATAACACAAAATCTTCCTCCAGAGACTACCCCAGTTGAGAAGGTAAATTTTTCCTTGATCTTGTTTTATGTTCTTATGTCAGCAGCATTTTATCCTTATGACTTGACCTTATACGCTTTAGTAGCAGCTTATCAATTCTTCGCATTCTTGAGTTATAGTCATTTTGCCCTTAATGTGATGCATAGGTCATGACTCCTAACCCAGAATGTGCAACAGTTGACACATCAATTGTTGATGCTTTGCATCAGATGCATGTTGGGAAATTTTTACACGTTCCTGTGCTAAATAGAGGTGATATGAGTTACTACCTTCCAAAGAATATATTGTTGCATGTAGATCAAACTACTTCTTAATAATATTCTATGGTTGTATGCAGATGGAGAGATTGTTGCTATTGTTGATGTAATCCACATAACTCATGCCGCTATCGCCACAGTAAGTCAAGTCAATATCTTTCAAGGTTATGATGTTCTTGAAGTAATCTTACAGGATAAATGCTGTAGTGTATGAATATTTATTCCAAAGCACTTAACAAACTTGTTTAAATATTTTTGTAAATGGATTTGAAAATTCTGAGAAGAATATAATTATTTTTTTCTTCTGCTTGGCGAAATGGTCTTATTATTTTCTTCAATAACCAGGTTGGGAGCACTTCTGGAATCAATAATGAGGCTACCACAACAATGATGCAAAGGTTTTGGGATTCTGCAATTGCCTTACCACCCAATGAAGATGATGATGAGGCTCGAAGGTTTCCTATATTGATGTTTCTCTGATTATATAGTTGTGATTTTTGCTGTTTCTGTTTACTAACTTATTGATAGGATGATGTTTCAGTGAAAGTTCTTTGAAGCTGGCTTCTGAGACAGGGAGATGTCTTCCCTATCCTTCATCCTATTTGCCAAATACGTTCGGTTTCAAAATACAAGATAGAAGGGGTCGAATGCATAGGTTTATTTGTGGTATGCTACTGTTTCAGCTCTTCCGTGAAATATGGTACTTTATTTTGCATGCTGCACAGGTGCAAATCTTTTGTTGTCTATTAACTTGTAAAATTTCTGCGGCCTAACCAAAACTTGACAAGTTCACCTATAAATGAACTAGCTCTAAGATTTGATCATTCGATCTGTTTTTTTTGGTCCAAGTTCTAATCATATGTTTAATATCTATGTGTGATTCACATGTGGTTAGTGGTGCTTCATCGAGATCATTATTCTTGTGGACATGCAGGCCTTTTTCCACATTTTTTGAGCATTATGTTCAGTAGATATTATAGGAGGGTTCTAATTCTTCATGAACACCCTTCATGTTTTCCTATTATTAGGTCCAGAAAAATTGTATTTTAATGGGCATTTTGCTTATTGCTCCACAATACAGATACACGAAGTATGACAGATGTAATAACTGCTATCCTTCAGAGGCTGGAGGATGACATAGACAGGAACAGGGTGCCTCAAATTCTGGTAGGCATTTAGGAATAAAGATTTATTAGTTTCTGACGAAGATGAAGATGATGGGTATCTAACATATATCTTATGCTAATTGGCCGGCATGTTATGCAGTATGAAGATGAAGACCATGACAAAGTTGTACTGGCATCAGACAGTGATCTTGCAGCAGCTGTGGAGCATGCAAAATTGCTTGGTTGGAAGGTATATAACTGAACTGTCTTTTTATGGATAGAGCATTACAGTAGAATTCGCCGTTACTCTCAAATGATAATGTACGTATGTATGATTACGATTTGACACTTCAAATTGGATTGGAAACACTTTGAGAGTTCTGTAATATGAATTTGCAGGGTTTGAAATTGCATCTAGATTATTCAGGAAAACAAAATCGACGAAGGGGTTCAGGTTCTGGAAGTTTGGATTATGCTCAATCAGATGCATGGGCTGCTGCATACAGTGCGGTTGCAGCCGGGGCTGCAGTTGTTGCTGGGCTGAGCTTATTAGCATACTTGAGAAAAGCCGGTAATTAGCACTGTTGAAAAAAAGAAAAATCCTCATTTATAAATTACTGAAAGGTCAACTTGGCTTTGAGGCATTTCTTGTGCTAGATTTCTCCCCTGATTTATTAGGTCAACACTCTCATTGGCATGGAAATGAAGAAATTCATTTGTTCTTTTTTTCATTGCTTTGTGGGTTGGTTCTTCTTTGCTACCTGCATAGCAAACAATTTGAACTAAACTGTGGTCGTCTCCATTGTTTATCACCGAGTTTTTTTGCAACTTATTTAAGGGTTAAAGGGTGGAATAATCACATTGTATAAACAAAATAAATTGTAGCATTTCATGAAATGTAGTTTCTGATTTTCGAGAAACAGCTCCCAACTTTGTTGTTGTAACTTCTTTTTGTTCTTTTTAAGTTTAATCCAAATTTTTATCATACCTATGTCCAAATCCGCTTATCATATTACTATCTACGTTGTCTGTTCAATAGATGAATTTGATAAATATATGCATTTTACAAAGTAAAATATATTATTGATTTCAATTTGGATATCGAATTCCGTTATTTGCAAAAATAAAATAAATTTAAATACCTAAAATTATTATTTTAAAATTAAAATAGATGTGAAATAAAAAAAATTAAATATTTGAATATATTATTTAGAAAAGTAAAATGAATTCTATATTAAAACCCTGGGTTCGCATTGAATTCAATGCAAATTATAAAAATGATGGAAATAAAATATTATGTAAATTCTGAATATTTGAATCCGCGTGCTTCTCTGTGACATAAACTGTCCCAAAGCCTAAAATGCCCAATTCTTCTAAGTTGTCGGCTGGTGGTTGGCTTGGCTCTGAAAAGCCTGATTTTGGGTATGTGGTTGAATATATATATATATAAAATGTATTAAGCATTTAATTGATATCACGACACAATTAGATATTAACTTAATTAAATAAAGATAAAAATAAAATAAATTGTAAATATATATTTAAATTTAAAATATAATTTATTATTAATATTAAATTTTAAAAATATATTTATTACGTAATTTTCTTTTTACGTGCCATAATCTTGTACATATATGTATACATAAACAGTTCCCTTAAGTCGTTTTCTTGGGAAAGAAGACCAAGAACAATATACAGTGATTCCCAGGTTCCCTATTCTCTAAGCGAAGTATCGAAGAACAGAGCATAATTTATGGAGGACAAGATTCGTCTTTGCTTTGCTTTAGCCTTTGAGATCGCCATCAAAACGTGTTTACCTTTGTAAAAAAAAAACAACAACAAGAAGTTTCATTATGGTCCATTATAATAAATATCATCGCTATTTATATATTTCTCATAAATTAATTTAAACAAAAATATTTTTATTAAAACAGTAATTCACAGTTATTAGAAGGAAAATTATTCGATGAAATTTTGTATGAGTAGAATTTAGAAGTTGATAAATATAGTATTTACCGCTTAATAAAAAGAATTTCTAAATATTAAAAAAAATAAGTAACAGTATTACTTGCTTGTGATAAAATCTATAATTAGACTAAATTAAAAATAAAAAACAATCTAATTCAGTGATGGAATATGGGTTACATAAAATCTGAAATTATTCCACAGCAAAGCATGGTTGGAAGATTATAAAATGCATCACGTGCATTACATTTACTCTGTTCTAAACCCTGATTAAATTAATAGTACCCACCGAAACTTGGCCCATTATTTCATGTTCTGTTAGTGGAAGAAAAAAGTTGAAGTCTTTGTCCCATCGACTCTACTTTTCTTTATAATTTATGTAATCAATTTGGATTAAATTAAAGTAAGTGTTTGCTTTTTATTTAGTGATATTAGAATTTCTTTTAATAAAATCGACTTTATCACATCATTTATTTAATTTTATTTTAGATATCTATTTTACTTTTAAGTGTACAATGAAACTCAAATTTTCAATTTTAAGAATCTTTTGTCTATTATATTATGTTGTAATTATTCAAATATATATTTATACTTGCGAGTGTAATATTTATTTTATAAAATTGGTTTGATTTTATCAAAAGTCCAGTTTAAAATTCAGGTCTTATATTTTAATTTTAAGAAATTTGATTTTAGTTATTTATGGTACATGGCAATTAAAAAGAGGCATGATGAGACTTTGTTAGCTCTCAACTTTTTTAGCTTTTGTTAATTTCGCTCAAACTCTTGTAAATTTTAAAAATGCATTAAAAGAATTTAAAAAAAAATTATAAAAATTATAGTAAAGATTAATTTGACAAAAACTATAAACCGTAAGTGCTAAAAAAGTAGATTTTTATAGTTACCACGGTAAGTGTGCAAAATGCAAATCTAGATGAAACATTATTAAATTTTTACAAGAACTCAATATTATAAAATTAAAATACACATATTATATTTTAAATCTTACTAGAGATTTAATCCTTTTATGTTTTTTTGCTCTTGTTTCATTGTATTTCACTATTCAGGTGTTGGAACTTTGAGGAAAATAAAGCAGCTCTCCTGGAGGAAACTGAGAGATGAGTTGGAGAGTGAGTGAAGGAAAAAACGGAAAGAATCTTTATGAATTTATATCATAACACTAAATGTAACTACAAATCCAATTTATTTACCTACTTAACCCTTCTAATTAACTTATAAAAAAACCCAGAAATAATCCAAATGCAATCCTTGAAAATGGACATGAAAACTTCATACAAATGTCAATTTCTTAGTCTCTTTATTGCTTTTGCTCTTTAAGAAAAAGAAAAGCAAAACATTCACTTCCTTTATCTTTTCCTTCTATGTGGGTCTGTCTTCTTTGAATTCTCAATCAAGTTTTCACCTTTTTTCTTTTTTTTTTTATGATTGACTTTGTTCAAGTTTTCGAGGTTCCAGCTTTAAAAAGCCTCCATTGAGTAAAAAAATCCCATCTTTTTTCAGCAGGCTTCAATGGGGGAATCCAAAACCAGTCCACCACCTTCATTTTCCTTCATTTTCTCACTGTTTCTCACTGTTGCATGCCTCTTTACACCATTGGGAGCTCAACAGCAGTCACCCATCAAGACCATAGTGGTGTTGGTGATGGAAAACAGATCCTTTGATCACATGCTTGGGTGGATGAAGCAACACGTCAACCCTTCAATCAATGGAGTAACTGGAGATGAATGCAACCCGGTTTCAACAAAAAACCCGAACCCGGAATCCATTTGCTTCACCGACGATGCTGAGTTTGTGGATCCGGATCCAGGTCACTCTTTCGAAGCTGTTGAACAACAGGTGTTTGGTTCTTCCACCATTCCTTCCATGTCTGGTTTTGTGGAACAAGCATTGTCAATGTCCAAGAACCTGTCTGAGACTGTAATGAAAGGGTTTAGACCCGAGTCAGTCCCGGTTTACGCTGCTCTCATGAAGGAATTTGCAGTTTTCGACCGGTGGTTCTCTTCAATCCCCGGTCCAACCCAACCCAATAGACTCTTCGTTTATTCAGCCACTTCCCATGGTTCAACCAGCCATGTTAAGAAACAGTTAGCCCATGGCTACCCACAAAAAACAATCTTTGACTCTCTCCATGAGAATGGTAAGGATTTTGGAGTTTATTTCCAAAACATACCCACAACTTTGTTCTATAGAAGCCTTAGGAAATTGAAGTATGTTTTCAAGTTCCATCAGTTCGATTTGAAGTTCAAGAAAGATGCTAGGAAAGGTAAGCTTCCTAGCTTGACGGTGATCGAACCGAGGTATTTCGATCTTAAAGGATTGCCTGCGAATGATGATCATCCGTCCCATGATGTTGCTAATGGCCAAAAGCTTGTTAAAGAGGTGTACGAGATATTGAGGGCAAGCCCTCAGTGGAACCAGACACTTTTGGTGATTACTTATGATGAACACGGTGGATTCTATGACCATGTCCACACCCCATACATCAATGTCCCAAGCCCAGATGGGAACACCGGTCCTGCTCCTTCTTTCTTCAAGTTCGATAGGCTCGGTGTTCGAGTGCCGACGATCATGGTCTCTCCTTGGATCAAGAAAGGCACTGGTAAGTTAAATGTTGATGCCTTTAGATGCATGCGATTGCTCTACTAATATTGGGGTGGCTTTGTTGCAGTGATTAGTGGTCCGAAGGGTCCTTTCCCGAACTCCGAATTCGAGCACTTGTCGATCCCTGCAACGATAAAGAAAATGTTCAATCTATCGTCCAACTTCTTGACTCATAGAGATGCTTGGGCCGGCACTTTCGAACACGTTGTCGGAGAGCTATCCTCTCCTAGAACTGATTGCCCAGGTATATTTTTCTTCAATTTTATGTTGCAAGGACTTTTGAATGAATGACAGATACGAGTACGTGTTTGATATGGTAAAGACTCAATTATACCAATAATTAGTTTCATTTCAAATAATTGCAGAGAAGTTACCGGAAGCAGCACTACTGAGGACAACAGAAGCAAACGAAGACGCTGGTCTCTCTGAATTTCAGAGCGAGGTGGTTCAACTAGCCAGTGTGCTTAATGGTGACCACTTCTTGAGCAGCTTTGCCGAGGAGATGCGCACAAAGATGAGCGTAAAAGGAGCTCATGAGTACGTGAAAGGCGCAGTTTCAAGGTTTATAAGAGCAAGCAAAGAGGCCATAAAGTTGGGAGCCAATGAATCCACCATTGTTGATATGAGATCATCGCTTACAACTCGATCTTCTTCGATCCACAACTAGTTTTTCTATTACAGGTTTTACAAATGTCTTGTAATATGTACTAAAACTGACTTTTTGTGAAAGAATTGTCTCTGAATCGTGAATGTGATGAAAATTAACAGTGTCAAAATCCCTACTGTATAAATATAGTTGCACCTCTTTGTAGAACTTGGTCTTGATGGTATTTGACAATCCGTAAATTTTTGTAGCGTTCCTCTATTTGTACGTATTGTAATCGTTTATATACATAAATTTGTGCATTTAACGGATTTTTTTTAAAATTAAAGAATCTTGTTAACATGAATCAATGGCAAGTAAAGATAGACATAATAATGCTAAAAATGCAAATAAAAAATTTTCCCATATCTATGCTTGAAACAAGTAATCATTACAATGAATCAAACTTCTTTGTACATAATGTTTGCTTCAAACTAGTCTTTTGATACTCAACAAGTTATAAGAGAAAGTTACAAAAGGATTCGAGTATATATATATATATTTGGCATTTGATAACACCATTTTTGAGCCCTCCAAAGTTACAAAGTGCAGATCAATGTCAATGAATGAAATTCGATAAAATTCATGATTTGAAGACAGTATGCAGGCATCTTGGTTTATATTCCTAGCTCAAGGCACCATTTTCAGCAACCAAAAGAATCGAACTAACCTTATACAGAACATGGACTCCCCCAAGTAGATATGTCCATTATAAGCTTGATACATTGGTTCTCGATTTCAAGCTCCTATAAACGTAACCACGAGATTAGCTTCCTTTTTTCCAGATGTTAGTTGGTGTTTTCTTCATGGATTAAGGTTCAAAATTAAACCACAACGGGAAAGAAAATAATCGGCTAAAGGCTTCATAATTAGTCCAACTAGTTCATCCAGCTCAACTAGTCTAAATCTCGATCCTCTGTACTTGCAAAAACCCTTTTTCCTCCCTAGGCTTTGGCTTACTTAAGGAATGGACATTAACACTACTGTTCAAAGTAATATGAAATGCATAACCTAGAAGACTATAAAACTATGAACATTAAAAGGTGTTTCCTTCATGGATTAAGATTCGAAATTACACAGCATAGGAAAGAAAACGATCGGCTAAAAGCCTCATTGTTAACACTACCATGAAATAAGATACCATTCCATATTTCTATGCCTTCTAAACGAGGTAAATTTACAGGTAAAAACAGCCAAACCCGAAGTTTAGCTCAAATAGTTCATCAAGGTCAACCTGGAGGTGAATTCATGTAAGGCCGGGTTCTGAATTTGACCCCCAGCACTTAGCCAAATCCAGTACCCATCTAAAAGTGGATGGCATTGCCACTACTGTTGAAGGAGTGTGAAATGGATAAACCTGAAGACTATCAAATTATGAACATTACTACACTGCAAAATACCTTTCTGAGATTCGAGGCTAGCTGTTCCAATTTCTCAATCTCCAGCAGATGAAGCAGAGATTAAAAAGAAAAGAGCAGAAAAGATTCCTTATTCTTTGAGCTAATTGAAATGCCTTCAAAATTCATAAGAACGGAAATTGAACAAATTCGGAATTTTCTACTAAACCCATAGTTCCTAATTAATAATTGCAGAGATTGACCAATTTAAATAATGAAATCAGGCTTTTTAGTACCTTTTGAGAATTGGGAACGGCGGCGAGCACAGCGCGAAGAGAAGCGACGGAGTTCTTATAACCTCAAGCGAGCCTCATCGAGAGCACAATTGCCGCTACTTCCAGTTCCACTCATTTCCAGGTGATGGCTACCATCGGGTGTCGAATCACCATTGCCTAAAACAGAGTTGTTGGATAGAGAAGGACCGTTAATGTAAGTAGTAGAAGGGGTCGTAGGATTGGTGGACCACAAGGCAGGATTGCAGAGCTGTGGGATTTTCTTCCAATTTTCTCAACAAGGACTTCTTTTTGAACGTAGAAAGTGGAAAAAGGAAAAATAAATAATGAAATAAAAGTAGTAAAAACAAAAACGTCGACAGCAGGGTTCGAACCTGCGCGGGCAGTGCCCAACAGATTTCAAGTCTGTCTCCTTAACCACTCGGACATATCGACAAGGCGCTGAAAGGTGCTCTCTGTATAAAGCTTAAATTTGATTCATAATCAATTACGTACCTCGATATTGCCCATTATCTAACTTTTTATTTTTAATATTTTATAATAATTTTATTATTTTAGAAGAAATTTTATCTAATTCTTACATAAAATGTTTTTTTTTATTGAAATTTTACGTAAAATGTGTATGTGTTTTTTTCTACCATTGAACCATATTAGAGGTGTAGAACTTACCTCATATATCGTTTGTTGAATTATTGAAAATTTTTAAGTGTGGTTAGTGTGATAATAAGAGTGAAGACAAAAAAATTTTAAGCGATGCGAAATTAAATTGTAATTTTAATAGTCTATATCTTAATTATTTTTAAAGGAATAAAATAAAATTTTATCATTTTTAAGAAGGATTAAAGTGTAATTTTATCTTTATTATTTTAAAATTTTTAAAAAACCCAAAATGAATAATTTTTCATTTTAGAGCCCCTTAACTACGCCTTGTGTGATAACCTGAATTCATTAAGGCATATATGTGATAATCTCTGTTTTTTAAATGACATTATCCTATTATCAATGTACTAAAATGAAGCTCTTAAAATTATGTAGAATTTAAATTTTTAATTAATTTGTTAAAATAGTAAATTCTATAAAAGAGTTTAAAAAATTTATAGGTGTTTTTTTATTAGCAAAATATATGATGTAATATAAGTGTACACATTATTGAATTAACAATGCATCAAATATTATTTATATTATATTATTTCATCCTACGTCTACTTTGATTAATTGGTTAGTATTTTTTATATAATCTACTATTATTCAACTCTATCGATAATTATGGATAGCAACTGATTTAAAACTGATTGACTCCGGTGAAAATTTTAAACTCCCATATATTTTTTTATTTATTTCCCTTTAAATGAAACATTGAAAGAAGTTAAAACGGTGCGTTTTGATAAGGTGTAATGAGAGAAGGAGAGCCAAAGACTGAAGCTTGAATATGTGAGCGAGGGAGAGAACAAAGGATAACCAGAAAAAAAAAAAAAGGTGGGGGCTTAAGCCATGACAAATACTCTAACTGCTCAGCTTCATCTTGTTCCTCCATTCCCTTCCCCTTCCAAACAATCATCAATCTCTCAACCTCAAATTAAAATCCCCAACAACCCTAACCCAAAACCCAAACCCATTATTTTCTCTAAATTCCTCTCTTTAGCTCTCACTGTAACCTTGAACTCCCCACTTCCTTCATTAGCCATTCCATCTCTCACCTCTCAATCTTCCCCTCAAGCTCCTCTCACCACCACCCCTTTTACTCAGTCCAAGTTCTTGCAACTTGGACTTGAAGATGGGTCTGTTTTAAAAAACCTTCCCTTTTTTGTTTATTTGGTTTGAATTAAGCTAATGTACGTACATACGCGTGTGTGTGTGTGTGTGTGGTTGGTTAATGTTTTAATTGTTTTCTTGATGGTGATGATTGATGACAGGAAAATTAGGCCTTGCCCTTCAACAAATCCAGGTTGTATTTCAACCAATGCAAAGTCATCATCTTTTGCCTTTCCATGGGTTGTTCCTGAGACTTCTAAAGAGAATGCAGTTCAGGTTTTGAGAAAACAATTATGATTTTGTAATGTGAAAGTAATTTCATGTTTGGTTTGGCTTTTGAGAGCATTGCTTCATTTGCAGGAACTGCAAGAAGCGATTTTAAAAACTCAGAAGAATGCCAAGATTGAGGATGTTGAAGATACCCCAAATGGTAAGTAGACATAAATTGGCATTTGGGGGGTTGCTGTTCGTATCTTCGTTTAGGGTTTAGACTGATATGATATGAAACTGAAACAAATTCAGGGAAATATATACAAGCTGAGGTAGATGGAGGGTTTGGTCCTGATGTAATGGAGTTTTTAGTGAAAGGTGATGTTGTTACTTACAGGTCAATGGCCATGAAAGTGACCTATATTTACCCTTTCACAACAGCAATTGGTGATTCAAAGGGACAGCTTGAGAGGTTGAAGAAGATCGTTGACCAGTTAGGCTGGTATGTTCCAAGTTTTGATTCCATGGAATAGCCATATTCATTGCTTTTTGAATGTGTAATATTTTTCTCTTTATCTTCAAAGTGGTAATATTTTTCTTAGATTGAAAGTGATGAAGCAACAAACTGTAAACAGTTAAAACTACAATCATGAACCAATCAAACAAATTCCCTAAGCTTTGCCTGTTTCTTCAAAAATGATTAAAAAGAGCACCAAACCCTTAGTTTTTTTTCTTTGTTTTATACAGATTGAGTATTGCTTTTTAGTTGCTAAAACATCAACGTTTGAACCGCAGCAATTAGGTGACACTGCTTGAAACAAAAGCAAAAGAACATTTCTTCTTCTTCACTCAACATGATTGGTTCCATAACAATAAATCAATGTAGCCCACGTAAAAGTGTTTGATTGTGAATTTTTCTAAAACCCCATAATTCCCCTGGCAAGGAAACGTGATAGTATCGCCTGTAAGGTGCTGGGAAAAAAAGAAGAAAATGCCTCCACAAGTCTCTCATGGCGGTGCCTTTCAGATTGGCCCTTCGGTTCTGTTCTGTAATGGCGGAGGCTCAGGTTCAAGCCCCGAACATGGCGGAACAGCTAGAAGGATGAAATTCCATGGGAAAAAACTACTGCCTTTGCTTGTTCTCGTCCTTTCATGTCTTTCAATTCTCAGACTTCTTAAAATAGCAATGATTGCTTCACATTCTTCAGCTCCGGAGTGTTCATTGGAATGCAGTAATTTTCTATCAAATGCAACTCCAGAGGTGGATTCCGAGTCCGGTGGCCGACATGAACCCACCCCTGCTGCCACCGCTGCCAATGCAACCCTTCTCACCCCAAAGGAATTCATGGTTCTTTCGAAACTTGTTACACGTAAAGCGCCTTGTAATCTCCTTGTTTTTGGTCTTCAATCACAGTATTACAATCTTTCATCAATAAACGCAGGAGGAATCACTGTTTTTCTCGAGGATGATCCTTTGAAGATAAGTGAAATCAAAGCTGATTTTAATGGAACTCGAATTTATAACGTCAAGTATCAGATAGCAGCTAAAAAAGCATACAATTTGCTCAAACATGCAAGGAAAAATCCTGCTTGTTCTCCCACCATAAATCTGTTGAATCAATCGAGTTGCAAATTGGCATTGAGAAACTTACCAGAAGAGGTTTATAAGCTTAAATGGGATGTCGTGGTGGTGGACGGGCCAATCGGGGACACGCCAGAAGCACCAGGGAGGATGCCAACTATCTACACTGCCGGCATGTTGGCAAGAACTGATGGGATTGGGAAGAAGACGACTGACGTTGTCGTTCACGATGTTCATCGGACGATTGAAAAATGGTTTTCTTGGGAATTCTTCTGCGAACAAAACTTGGTCTCTGCTAGAGGGAAACTCTGGGTTTTTAGAATACCTGTCCATCAATCGAATTCTACAAGCTTTTGCTCTTCTGAGACAGTTGTTAATGGCGGATCCATCTAATGATATGTTTTTTATTCTGTTTGATGTTACAAACCAGGTTTGAGATGTCTTCTTTGTTAGAAAACAGGATCTAATCTCGGGTTACTGAAATGTTTTGGTTCATTCAAACTCATATTCAACACTTAAATTAAATTCAGGTGGAATTAAGACCTAATTAAATTCAGGTGGAATTAAGACCTATACCTGCAATTTTACCAAATATAATCTTCTTTTTTTCTACTTTGTTTTTTGCTTTACAATTTCTTTTCAAGAAGAAAACTAGATGGGCACGTATTAAGATTGCAACACAGAAAGTTCAAGCTTTGAGTTTCATTGATACACCAAAAATTTACAGAAATGGGAACCTGTCAAGCCTGATTAAGTAAACGGGCTTTCTCGCCTGTGTTACAATCTGCATCTCCGATTAGTCTCAACATCAGAAATCCGAAAAGCAGAACCACAAAGAAAAATGGAAGGCATCTAGTGTTTTTGATTACTTTTAAACCCGACAGTTCTCCGGTAAAGGCAACACACCATCGAAGAAATCACCAAAGTACCCGTGCGGTTCGTGTACTAACCTCGATATGATGTCTCTAAGTGTTATTACTCCTTCCAAATTCCCGTCATCGTCCACTACGTACATACGATGGATCTTTTCTGAGTCAAGCGTCTGGATCAATTCCTTGATGGTTTTATCTCTCTTGCAAGTAACCGTGCCGCTCAACATCGGCGATCTCTTGTCGTGTTTCTCCAAGTAGTTTTTAACTGCTATCAAGAAGTTCTTCGCCGTGATAGATCTATGCAATCAAGAGGACTTAATTCAGAACACAAAATATATATCTGATATGAAATTGAAGCTTTCAAATCAATCACCACAAACCTGTAATCGCGGTAGATCTCTGGTGCGGTTAGAAGGAACTGTACATCTCTAAGACTTATGTTACCGATAGCTTTTTTTCCTCCACTTTCAACTACCGGTACGCCTCCGATTCTATTTTTCCTCATTAACTTAAATGCTTGAAGAACCGGTTGATCCTCGTGTACCTGATATACAAAGAGGGATTCACTAACATATCGCTTGCTAAAGAGTAGGTTTAGTTGAAGGCAATCTATGGGGAAGATTGCTAGAAATGCAAGGCAATTGCTACCGGACAAAGCCCAGATTCGGCACTCACACTCAAGTTTGAGCAACATAATTATGAGCCTTAATTTGCAATGTATAAGGTGTGCAATTTCATTAAGACATTTGATAAAGCATCGTAAGAGTCATGGCAATGGAAATGAAAAGCCTCGAATCGATGAAAACGAAAAACTTAAACAGATAACAGCTACTCACTTTGATAATTTCCTTAGGTGACATTGTGGGAAGACCGATCTCCAAAAGTTTCTTAGTTCCCCAGCTTTCAAACCAGTGAAACCCGGTGCATTCAGCTAACATGTGAATGACAGCTGACTGCGTGATGATGTTATTGATCTTTCCATCACCGAGATCAACTACTGGAACACTCTTCATTTTATATTTAGAAAGCAGTAACAACATAGTCAAAAATGAGTTTGATTTTTGCAAAGCAAGGAATGGTGCCCATCGGAATGTCCCCGAGATATCGCGAACCTGTATGCTATCACCAGTTAACAACATCGGTACGTCTAAGAAAGAGAGAATTCAAGATGTAGGAAGCTGTTCTATAATAGAGATTTAGAAATACCACCTTAGTGTTCTTGTAAAACTTGGAGGACGTTAGAGCCTCGAAAAAGTCTCCCGAAGTAATCGAAGCATCTTCGGGGCCTAAAGTCCCGAGTCCCACAGCAGAGGTCATTCCATTAATAGATACCGCGAAATAAGTTCCGCTGGGAGATGAAGGGCTTCTAGGTGAAGGTGGTTCTGACTGAAAAATGGTGGAAATTTTTACTCATGTCAAACGCATACCCTTAATCTACACTCACACCAAAGTTTGATTAAAATAAACTACTGCAACCTAACAACAAAAGATGTCCATTAGCAATTATCCTCTTGGCCAGAAAAAAACAAACAGATCATATATATTGGGTTTGATTTTTCGACCTGTTGCAAAATCCATATAGCAATTCCAGCGAACTCTACAATGCCAATGTATCTGTCAATCCATGTTGCATCGTCAGGGGCATTAACATCAACAACTGGTGCGCTAAGAATCTTGTTTTGAGCCAGTATTTGAACAGCCTCTGCTAAACTAGCATCCGATTTTATCTCAATCCCTGCAAACAGAATCTCACTTCGTCTTAACCAAAACTAAGATCAACCTTAAACATTACAAAGTTAATACCATAACATATACTCATCAACCCCACACCGCAAAATAGGGGGGAAATTAACAAAATCTGGCAGCCAACCGAAGCAGACAAAAATAATCCAAAACGAAAATTGCATGATCAAAGGCATCGAGACAACCAAAACAGACCTTGAGGAGCAAGAGGGAAAGCAGAGACAGGAATACTCTCAAAGCAAGCGTTGAGCTTTTCATTAGGACTAAGCTTTGGTTCTTGAACACCCCATAGATCCTCCACTTTCATCCCAAGCTTTGCCTCTGGACTCCTCGGACTCTCCTGCTGGTCCATGCTACTCTCTCGTCTCAATTGCAAACTCGCCATCTTCAACGATACTGAAAAAACACAAAAAGAAACTTCACTGTCTTTCTCTCTTTGCGACCCTTGTCTCTATATGTAACTAAAAGTTCAGAAAGCTGATAACTTGAATCATTCAACAATTGGACATAAATAACTGAAGACAAAACAAACAGGGTTTACTTTTAAGTACTGTGTAATGGATGGAACAATGATTTGATCTGACCGTTAAGTTGGGTTTTTGACAAAGTTGTCGGGGCACGTGGACGGTGAGTGATGTGGTGTAATTGAGAGGTGATAAACTGATAATGTTGTCTGGTCAAGACAAACTTTACTTTTGTATTGTTGGTTTTATTGTAAGGAAGAAACCGGAATAGGCGGTCTTATCCATCCGGTTTTTAATGGCGGCCACTCTAGTGTGAGCCCAGGAGTAGCTTGCGCACTCGGGTTTTGACGACACCTGGTTTTGCTGATAAGGATACCTGAATTTGCTGACATATTTTTTATGGCGACTCTGACTCTTATCTAAAATTATTATGGAGTTGTCTCAATGATTGCATTTTTATTTTTATTTTAAAATAAATAAATAAATAAATTAGTAATTTTAAATTAAAAAGTAAATTAATTTTTATATATTAATATAATATATATAACATCTTACATGTCATTGTCAAATTATTCTATTAATCATATTCATTTTTAGGAGTATAAAAGAATGAAATTTTAAACTTAACCTTTAATCAAGTGTATAATAATTTATTTATTTTTTAAATAAAAGAGAAAAAAATATTTTTAGTACAAAATTTTTTATGATATTTTTATTCTCGATAAGTTTATATAAATATGTGTATTTATTGAATGCTCTTCATTTACAACCTTAAATATGGAATGAAAATTTAATATATCCACGAATTAGTAGATTTTATTGGATCTTTGCTCAATTATTCCTAGTTTTGTATCATGTATATCCATTCCTAACATGTATGTGATGCTACTTTATTGTAAGTAAACTAACTTAAACTCTTTGATACTTTAATTTAGTCGTTTATGGGCCAGATTCAGTCCGGTCCATGAAATCTCGAATGATTCTTTTATCAAATGAAAATTATTAGAGGTTAGTATCTTATGGTTAAAGCGTGTACTACAGAAAATGGATGTACCAAATTGACATACTTTTTTTCTTCAAGGACATGAAAAGTACAGGGGTTAAATAAGAAATTAACCCAAACTGTTAATTTCTAAACTTTTTAGAATTTGTTATGAGACATATATTAATTTATTGTTTTTTATGTGAGATATTCTGTGAGGTTTTAAAGATTAGAGGGATGGTACGAGAAATATATAATTGATGAACATATGAGATTTG
The DNA here is from genome assembly GCF_007990345.1 of Gossypium hirsutum. Classification (NCBI taxonomy): domain Eukaryota; kingdom Viridiplantae; phylum Streptophyta; class Magnoliopsida; order Malvales; family Malvaceae; genus Gossypium; species Gossypium hirsutum. The sequence goes on along the minus strand of NC_053447.1, from coordinate 3,267,128 downwards.
TTATACATCAGTGGTTATCAAATTGAGTCTTAGATAAGATCCAAGTCAGCTACCCGTGACCTGAATAGGTCCTACCAAATGATTGAGTGTGAGGCGAACCACGAGAGGATAGCAAAGGAGTACCACAAGCGAACAGCAGGGGAGTTCGCTGATCTAGCTTGCACGGATCGAGTGAGAATTGCGACCCCAGTCTGCATATACCCAAAGTGCTCACTAAAGGCCCAATGTGCTCATAGAAGGGAGATCATGTGATTTGTAGGCAACCCAAAGTGAAACACATGTCCAGCAGGCTTAAAGCCCGCTCAAAATGTCAGTCCTAGGAATAGAGAGGACCGTGTACGCTGCAAGCGGCCCAGGGTAAAACATGTGCCCAATAAGCTTGTAGCCTGCACAGAATGTTAGTTTTAGAAACGATGGAATCAAGACAAAATAGTGGGATCAAGTTGTGAATTGTGATAATATAAATACCCGAATGCTCCTGTTGATGAGATACAAGACAAAATTACTCATCAGTATTTAATGGGTAACAAATAATATAAGGTAGAGTTCAAACTCCATCCTCATTTCCTACTAAAGTACTTCTTATGATTCAAATTATATTTATTCGACTTTAAAATTAATAAATTGAACATAAATCAAAATGGTACGAAATGACCAAACAAAAATAATCCCAATTGTTGTGATCAACTTTAAACAAAGGGGATCTAAACACTAAGTTTGAGAGTTTAATTATAATTTTCAACTTTTTTTAAGTTTTATTAGAAATTTTAGAACTTCTAAGGGGTTTTGTGAGGATTCTTAAAATTTTGAAGGCCTAATTAAAAATTTTAAAATCTTTAAAGGGCTTAATAAGAATCTCCAAAAAGTTTGGAATCTTAATGAAAATTTCCAAAATTTAAGGCTCGATTAAAATTTTCTGAAAGCTTAAAGGGTTTAATGATTACTTCTCATGTTTTTTGGGGGCCCACGGCTATTTTCTATTAGCGCTGACTTTATACATAATTATTCATGATGAAGTTGGAATTTGACTCTAAATTGAGATTTTTAATACTAATTAAAAGCATATATATTATACTAAAAATACGAGAAGCATGTTGATTGAGTTTTAGTTTGATTGTCATAGATATTGTTGTCAATGTAGGAGAACGTGGATTCGAGTACACTGAAGTGCATTATTCTCCTATTTATAAGTTGGAAGAAGCTATGAATAGTTTTAAACATTGTGTGAAAAAAATGAGTGACATAAATTAAACATAAAGGTGTGTGAAAGATTAGCTTACTTAAATTAGCCAAAACAAACAAATTTCGACTTACACAATAACTTAAACTAATTGATTTTAACTCGAGAAGATCAAATTAAATTAAAAAAAATTAGCTAAATTCAAAGAAGTTATGAGTTTTTAAAAAAAATACAATTATCAATTATACGCATTACAGGTTTGTATAATTAAAATTAAATCATTACAAACTACAAACATACAAATTAATAATTAAAATATATAAAAATGAAATTCACATACAATAAGACTTAAATCTAGAACAAAATTTAGACTAGAGTAAAATATATTTAATGTCACTAAATTATTAATACGTTTACGTTTTAGTAATTTAATTTTTAAAAGTTACAAAATTATCATTAAATTATTTAAAAAATTTTATTTAAGTCACTGAATAATTTAAAATTTTTTTACTTAAACCACTAGGCTGTTAAGTTTTTTTTTTAAAATGCCCAGCTAGTAAGCTTTAAATGACAATTCAACGATCGATATGATAGATCAATACTCATCAATTAGTAAAAAAATGTGCCTTCGATCCAAGTTGATGTGACAATCAATGTTGAAGATCAAAAAAGAAAACTGCTTAGATTTTAATTTGTAGATTCATGATATTAAAAGTTGTTTTATAAGAAAAACTTAACAGTAAAAGAGAAGGAGATAGAGAATTTTCGATTGATAAAGGCGGTGTAAATAAATAAAGTCATACAACAACAATTTTAATAACCTAATAATTTAAATAAAAATTTTGACAATTTATAATTTTTTTAAATTAAGTAACTAAAACATAAATTTATTAATAATTTAATCACTATCTATAGAGTTTATCCTTTAAACTAAAACTCCTCGTACACAAATCACATTATTAGTGGGGAAAATCCCGATATTTAGCGGGAAAAGAAAGTAGTGGCTGGGCTTTTCCGACTTTTCATATTCTTTCTTCTTCTACTTATTTCTTCCCCGTTTTATTTTATTTTTAATTTCCCTTTTATCACTCGAAAAGAAAAAAAAAAGGAATAGGGGTGAGGGTTTTGTAAAGGCCAATGGAGGGCTCCTCTTCCCAGCTATTTGATGATGATCAAAAGTCTTCTGGCGCTTCCAAGTTCCTCTTCAACCTTCCGTCTCGCGGCCACCTCTCCTCCACCGTCGTCTCCTCCAATCTGGTGGCATTTTTTGTTCTCTTTTTTCTTTAATTAATTTCACGTCATTCCGTTTAATTTTAATCTTTGTTCGCGCCATTATATGTTGTTTTCTGTGCTTCGTCGCGCAAAATTGTGACAAGTCAAAGAAGTGTAGAACTGTTTGTTGAAGTAAAGTAGTTTTACTGAATCCGGAGTGAAGGAAATAGTTATGATTCACTTTGGATCGTTTAATTTTAGCAACAATGAAAAATAAAAAAAAAACATTTTAGGGTTCAAATTCGAGGTTTTAGGATATCTAATTAATGTGTTTCTTTTAGAATACATCCGCTACAAAATGTGTGTATGTTTTTATCTGATGAATGGTTTACTAGGGTTTTACACTGAGAAAATTGACTTGGAAAGTAGAGAGAAAACTGTTATTTGAGTTAATGAAGATGCTTTATTAGTAAAACACACGGTTTTGATACAGAACCAGGGTTTGTTTATAGAGATGTCATTAAAGTCTGATCTATTTGGGATTAACCATTTTGGGCTGTCCTTAGTAAATATTTTTGGGGCCTTATTTTCATCTTGGAATAATTTCCAGTATTTTTAGGCTACCAAACTCTTGAATTTACTGACCAAACCTAACGTTATGTTACCTGCTTAGCATTCCCTTGTAAGCATGTTTCCATTTGCATATATGCATTTTATATAGCATAATCTTTATTCCTTCACTTAAATTGTTCGTGGCATGTGTTAAGTAATGAAGGTATAGGAGATAGCCGGTTTCACCAAGGGATTTTTCTTCAATGGTTCTAGGATTGTGGACATGTTATGGTCTTTGTTTTGCCTTTGCTACTCTTCAAACTAGAGCAGTTTCCCCTTGTGTCTATATTTCAATGGGGCCAAGTCACTTCTCAAATAATAGCCTTCTGTAATCTGTCTATATCATTATACCAATTTGTTTCACGTGGCCAGGATGCTGGAAGTTTGTACCCATTTGGCCTGTTTCTTTCTACCTGCTTTTGTTTGCATATTTAAGCAAGCATCTGATTTATGAGCCAGCCTATTCAGCAGCTCCCTTTCTGGTAACTTTCTAATTATTCCATGCTATTTCTTTCAAGGAGTCTCCCTGAAAAAAAGAAAGTACAATCTGTTATTCAATTACATCCATATACTGCACTTTTCTTATCAGGAAACAAGCTAAGAAGAGTTTCTCATTTGGTTAAAGAATGAATCAACTTAGTTAGAGGGAAACTGGTTGGGTTGTCTAGCCAAATTATTGCAGTCACCTATATTGCTGCTTATAAGCTTCTTTGATGTGTAATGCATTTTTGGATCTTTTTAACTACTATAGTCTTTTTCATTTGATTGTTTTATTTCTCGGCATAATTCTTTTTTCTGCTTTTTTTATTATTATTTTGAACTGATAATTTTTTAGCCCTGTCAATGCATGAAGAGCATGTCATTTTGTACAAAAATGTCGCTTATATTGCAAAATTCTGCAGGGGGGGATGCGAGTTTATATTTGCGAGCACAACACTTCTCCACCAGGTGGCTGTAGACTTAAAACTTATTAGGGACTTCCAATACTTTTGAAAATAAATTTTATTTATTTTAAACTTATGCATGACCGTTTCATCAATGTCTTCTTGTTCGACTTGAGAATCATTACTTACTGTTGTTAATGCTTTACTTCCATCTTAATGTTCAGGGTCTTAAGTGTATATATCTCTAATTAAAATTGCCCCTAAAATTGGGACTTTTGATTCACTAAAGGTCTTAAAAATTTATGTGTGCAACACCTGCTTTTGGGGAACCTCTAGGCAGCCTTCTGCCAACGTGCATTCTAGTTTCTGTAAGAGAGGCTTAATCAGATATTGTTATTGAAAAAACAATTTGTAAGGCATACTATTAATTGAACTTTTCTGCCAGCTTACCTATGCTGCCGTCGTTTCTGCCATTTTTTAATGGGTTACTCTTGTTTTACTGAATTAAGTTATAATCAACATGTATTCTTGAAGCTCACCTATTGTGTGAAAATAATTAACAGGAAAGTGATTTAAAAATTCACTGCAAAATTTAAGCTATAGAACTCATTGCAACAGTTTGGGAGCCTAAAATTTTCCTAATTTGAAGCATGTACAAGATATATAATGTATCTTAAGAATATGATTTTGACGCCCTAAATCTTTATTCTGAACTTCAACTTACTCGAGTGTCTATTAATTATATGGACATATGATCAGTGTTGAGTGGTAGTTAAATTGCTATTTTGTTTCTATTTTTATTTATCTGTTACCAATTCATGTTTTATACTTGATAAATGTAAGGAAGTAGAGCAAACATCTGAAACCATGCTATAATCGTCATGTTTATAAGATTAGTATGCACATTTTTCTGTTGGTTATCTTGTTCATTCCCAAGAAGAGCTGCACTAGTACAAGAAATAGTTGTGAGATTTGTTCTTATTGACAAGCTAGATAATTTTCTTTCTCTTGCATGTCCAGAGAGCCAGCACATAAAGACAAACCAACAGAACATACTTATTAGATCGCTCATGCTTAATGACAAGAATGGTGATTCCAGTTCAAAGGATGTGAAAGCTGCAGCTGAGGGTCCTAGAAAGAGGTAATGATTTCTTCTTTCTTGGGTGAATGATGTTTAGATGTCTTGTTACTATTTATTGTGTGTGTACATCTTCTTCTTTTTCTAACATTAATTTCATTATAGATTCTTATCATATTTGTTTTTTTTGATACAATGCCTAGAACTACCCATAGCCTCTCCTCAACCCTTAAATAGGAGGATAACGTGCTTAAATGCACTCGAATTCATGTCCTCCTACACTGGCAACAATGCGATGTCAATCGAGCTAAGATTCAACCGGCTTGTGTGTGTATGTTAATTGTCTTAGATTCACTGTTAACCCTCATTTAGTCATGTGTAACATCAAGATGTGACCATCTTTTTGTAACTTTGTTCAGCCTGCTGTTTTTAGCGGATCACATGGATTGCATGATGTGCTATTATTGCACTTGCATCATATTGCATGCAATGATGCTCGATGACTAGGGTAGATTGTTTGATGCCTGCCGTTCTTTTTCCTGCAGGGCTGCTGAAAGAGTCATGGATAGCAGGGCTTCGGCAAAGAAAGCCAATACACAAGGTAGTTCTCAACCTGGTCAGTTAATAAATGTTTTGTAATGATACTTATGTGTGTATTCATGTGCATGGTTCAGTATATGGGTCAATATTGTCAAGAAACTATAATGTCACTGCCGGTGTTCATAGTTGGTATTTTGTTTTACATATTCAACGATTTTATTTTTCAATGCAGTCTCAACCTTGAATAACAGTTGTTGCATGGAATGGTAATTAATATTGATGCAGTATTTTAGAAGTGACTAGATTCTGTATTTTATGTCTGGCTTGGCCCATCTGTCGGTCCTTTATGCTCTTTACTTGATTCAAAACTTTTATCATCTCACTATGTTGGTTGATCACAGTTTGGAAGTCAAGATTCTTTTGCTTTTTCGTGTTGCTTATCTATACAAACTTATGATACTGAGACGTTTCTTCACTTGGGAAAAGTAGCAAAGCTCGAATGCTGGATTACAATTGCTGGTTAGCTTTGTAGATTTAAAATATCTTTTTATCTGATTGATTTCTAGTGAGGTTTCCACGTTTTTGTTAGTAAATCAGTATGCAATGTGAATGAAGCCATTCCTTTTTCATCAAACCACGTTATTCAGCATGAGTATGTATGATTTTTCTTGTTAAAATTGTCTCAAATCTTTATTCATGGTTTTATTATTCAGAGAGTAATCATCTTGAATTCGGCTAATGACTTGGAAACCTGCAGAGGGATCAAGCAGTCGTGCAGCTGAGAAGGACTACCATAGTTTAACCGTAGAGAGGCTTCGTGCCCTTCTAAAGGAAAGAGGACTTTCTTCCAAGGGAAAGAAGGCATGTTCTCTAGTAAAGCTTTCTTGGATTCCATCTTTAGTCTCCTTTAAATGTTTAGCTAATTAGTATTATATTCGGGACGCATTTAATGATCCGTTGTACACTACTGCTGTGCAGGATGAACTGATTGCTCGCTTGAAATGTGTAAATGGTTCATCGCAGAAGTCAGAGTGACGCCGCAGCTCTATCAATGTATACGTTGGCAGAGGTAAAAGAGAAGTAGGCGATCATGTTGTCTTTTGCGTTAACTTAGGGAAGTGACACCAAAATGGAAGAATTACTTAAAACTTAGTGTTTCCTGAAAATAATGAGTAAGAGAAATTCTAGAACCTTTGCGTTTTGGGGTTAGTATTTGTGTTTTCACTTTCAAGTCTTTTTTTTTTCTTTTTAGTTTTGCTATTGTTTTTTTATTTAGTTGCCATCTTCCCTTAAAAGATAATATGATTTTTATTATTAATCTTTTAATTAATGTAAATTAATTAAAGAAAAATTATTGGGATGTTATTAATTTAACATTTGATAATTTTGAGTTGACATGTTTCATGTCATAATTAACCCAATCAAACTGATCCCCACCAAATGGATTTCCTGTACAAACCCTGACAAACCGAGCCTACCAAATGGAGTTTATTAGCCAAATGAATCTACATAAACGTGAAATCTTTTTCCTTAGGCCCAAATAATGTTGCATTTTTAATAAACGGAATAAAAAGGTCAAATCGGTGAGATTTTTAGGTATCAATCGGGTGGGTGGAATTTTGAAATTATAAATATATAAAGTTATAACAAATTTTAAATAAAAATATGTATTCAATTAAAGGATACAAAATTTAATGTAAATCTAGAGGGTGTTAACTTGGAATAATATTTTTTGAAAGGAGTTTAAATTTTCAAATTTTTATTTACTTTTTGCTAATTATTATCCGGTTAAATTGTTTTCAGTGACTTGAAAATCAAAGTGATTTAATTATATATTAGATTATGGTACACTCGTAATAATGAGTGAAAAAATTATAAAAAAATAAATATATAAAAATTTTGATTTAATGATCAAATAAAGCATTAGTTGAAATAATAAAAACATTGAAATTATAGTATTTTGGGTTTGAATCACATGCATTTCTTAGATTTCATATCATTTGAAATGACAAAAATATTTCCGGTAATAATATTTATTGTATTATAAAAGGAATGGTTTTTGATAACTGCTTAGTTAAATTGAGACTCGGTTGAAGAGTAAGACCAACTCAATAAGCTTTTTAAATGTAGTATAAGTACATAAATACAAGAATGAGGCTATAGCATTGTTGTTTAAGGGGAAGGTTCCAAATTTTTGAATTTTAGATTCGAGTCTCATTGCATGTGAGTATGACATGAGTCTTCAGTTTCATCATATATATCATATTTAAATTTTATTTGAATTCGCTCTAATTCTTCATTCGTGGTATTTTATTCGAATATATATTTAACTAAATAGATCATATGTATAAATTTTATTGAAACTCTTTCAAAATTTTCATATTACTTTTAAACATGTATTTAACTATATTGAAAATAAAGAGTTTTAAAGTAGGAGCGAGAGCGTTGAGGTGTCAAAAAGTGGCAACTAGCAAAGTTTGTCCATACCCCATTGATACGAAGGTTTGAAGTTAGGTTGATCTGACTATGATAGGAGGAATGGCCTAAATGAGTAAGTGGACGGTGCAAGGTCACATCAACATCATCAAATCGTTTATCCGCCTAATTCCACTATTATTATTTCGGCTGCAAAATTACAACGCCGCTTCTTTCAAATTCAGAATCAGATCCCATCCCATGCAATTCGTTTTAGGTACTCGTAATTACCCACATTTCAATTCTTTTATAAAATAAAGTACACCTGCACTAATATTTTCGGCTACTGATTATCTCTTCTAATAAAATCGTTTTTAAAATTTAAATTCATATTTACAAAGAAAGTCAAGTGTTAATATATTTTACATTATTTGTAGAATTAAAATTTTTGATTAAATTTGTTAAAAATGCCAAAATAAAAAAAATAGAGAAATGGGCTATTTTTTGAGATATTTATGAAAATAAGTCAATTTTGAAGAGAAAGTAAAAATGCGTCGCATTTTCTAACTTTTTTAATACATCAGTTCTTTTGGTTAGATGGTTAAATGCTAGTGATTCTTCCTCTCATACTCACATTTGTATTTTTATTTCATGTTGTTTCAAGTTTTTTTTCTATTTTAAATTATTTTTTAACACATTAGTTCATTTGATTAGATGATTAAATAATAGTGATTTTATCCTTGAGTTTTAGCTTTGATCTTTCTTTTAAGCACATTCATATTTTTTATTTCATGTTGCTTCAAGTTTTTTTTAATTAATAAATATATTATTTTTAAGTTTTTTTATATTAATAACTCTTATTTGTAAAATCAAATAATAAAAAATATTTTTAATCATAAATATATTTTATTTTTTAAAAACATCAACTAATTTTTTTGATAAATTTTTCTTTATATATAATATTTATTTTTTCCACCTATATTGTGGGTATGATGATTTCTAATATTATAAAATGAAATAATTATTTCAAATATAATTGTTTTTCCAATTACATTATGAGTATGGTAAAGTATTTTTATAGGTGAAATATTTCAATTAATTATTTCGAATATCATTATGTTTATATGTAAAATATTTCAAATACACATGCAAAATATATACTACTAAAATTTACTACACTCATGATATAGATTGAAAAATAAATATTACACATTTTCATCTGATGCAGCAGTGAAAACGCATCCTACAACGCACGTTTTCAACCACATCAACAGAAAACGCATCCTGCTGAACACGTTTTTATCTTCTCTCTAAAATTAACTTTTTTCCTTAAATATCACATAAATCTACCCAAAATCTTAATTATTAAAGAAATGGGTTTGACTTTTTTTATTATTATTAAGATTTTAATAGTAAAATCACATATTGCATAAAATCTAGTAATATAAATGTCAAAAGAAAAGAAGAACAAACCCATTTTCAGTTTGCAATATTGTTATAGTGGCCGACAATGCAAAAATTACCTGCCAGCAACCTTTCTTAAAATCCGATAGATGATGGGTTTTTAATTTGATTGGTTTAAATCGAATAAATTATTAAAATTTATAAAATTATAAAAGTAATTAGTTTTTTGCCTTATTTTTAATTCGTAAATTGATTAATTTTTTATCCAACTGATCTAACCAATCGACTTGATTTTGATAAGCTCAACTTTCAATTATAATATTTCTTCTAGAATATTTCCAATCAATGGAAGTTTTTTTTATTTAAAATTGTTTTATCTCTATCCCACTTCGACGTGTGACAATGCAAGAAGCAACTTGAGAAGCACCCACGGATGGCCTTTCGTCTTGCACCACTTGATGTTCGTCATTAATCAAGCCACCCGTTATTAGCAAGTGCAGGTTTATCTCAAGAGGGGACCATTGAGGCATAACAATACCGTACTACCTTAGCAAAGGGAATGTCAAAACAATACCGCGTTTAACGACAACCAACATGTAACAGACTTGCCACTTGGCCGACCGCGCGAGTAGGAGCGAAGCCATAAAATTTTTTGAGGGAGATTGGAATAAAGTTGTATATTTTTATGATAGAAAAAGTGAAATTTCACCATTTGAATAGTCTATATCTTTATAATTTTTAAAGAATTAGATCAATTTTTTCTCGTTTTTGGGGGGCCAAAGTAAAATTTTACTATATACTATTTTAAATTTTTTAAAATTATAAAATGACTAAAAGTAAAATTTTCCATTTTAAGAGGGTTGGGGCCCTGCCAGCCCCCCTTGGCTCCACCCTTACACATGAGCAAGCCACTACCCATGTTGTCGGACATTATTAGGCATGGGAGCCTTCTCCGTATGGCATGATGAAGAAAAGATATTTTCCCTCAACTCTCAGCTTCCTCAAGCTTTATAGCCTAGCACACTACAACCTCATCTTCTCTTTCATCCTCAATTTATTTCAATGGTTTGCCTGACTTAACCTGTCAATAGTCGATACACAATCTCATTGATCTATCTTTCTTCTTTACAAACAAAACTGGTGCACACCAGGGCGAGAAACTCGATCGTGCAAAACCTCTATCCGTTAACTCTTGCAACTGAGCTTTCAACTCTTTCAACTCTGTAAGAGCCATTTTGTACGGAGCTATCAATATCGGTGATTTTCCCGGTACTAACACATAGCAAATTCAACCTCTCTGATCGGTGATAACCCGGGTAACTATTTTGGAAATACAACTGAATATTCACTAACCACTGGTACTGAATCAATCTTCATCTCAAACACTTTTGTATCTAGTACATATGCAAGATATGCATTGCAACCCATTCTCACATACTTTTGTGCTAGCATAGCTGATATTACAACAGGTAACCCGCTCGAATCATCGGATTCAATACGTAGAGTCTCACCGTTCTGACATTTTAACACAGTAATCTTTCGTCTACAATTCACAATCGCATCATGCAAAGTCAGCCAATCCATACCCAATATCATATAAAACTCATCAAACGGTAAAAGCATCAAATCAGTCAGAAAATTGTAACTTCGAGTTATCAAAGGACAATTCTTGCTTAATTTATCAATTAGAACATACTGACCTAAAGGGTTCGATACCTTAACCACAAATTCGATGGACCCGAAAGGTAAACTCTTCTTAAACACTAAATTTGTACACACATAATAATGGGTTGATCCAGGATCAATCAATGTAGTTACATCAGTGTTATAAAGAGAAAAAGTATCGGTGATAATATTTGGTGCCGATGCATCTTCACGAGCGCAAATAGCATAAGCTTTGTCTGGCGCCTGTGCCTTGAATCTCATAGCAGAATCCTTTGTTGCACCTCTACTACCACTCACATTTCTAATATTTCAAGGTGGTCTCCCTCTTGCAGCTGTATTGCTCGGTCGAGCAGTCGAAAGTTTGTTTTTCTCAAGTAACTCAGGACAATCCTGAATGAAATGCTCTTGCGAGCCACATTTAAAACATGCTCTATCATTCATCCAACATTCTGCAAAATGTCATCTACCACACTGTTGACACTCAGATTTGTTGGCATTGACACTACCAACACTCGCTATTGAAGTGGCTTGAGCTTTTGGACTCGCGTGTTGCTTCCCACGATCTCTATTAGAATACCCCACTGAAGCGGTCAAACGGTTATGAAAATCCTTCAATTTCTTAGACGAAGAATGATATGATTTACTCGTCGACCTCTTTCTAGAATCTTTAGTCTCAGAATCAACTATTGTCTTTTCTTTGCTAAGCTCTTTGGCTTTGTGTGCTCTATCAACTAACACGACAAATTCTTTCAGTTCAAGAATCCCGACCAAAAGTTTGATGTCTTCATTCAACCCGTCTTTAAACTGTTTATACATACCCACATCGATTGGAATGCACTCTCGGGCATATTTGCTCAGTCTAACAAACTCTCTTTCATACTCGGCTATGGTCATACGACTCTATTTCAGCTCTAAGAATTTCTTACGCTTTTGATCAAGAAACCGTTGACTTATATATTTCTTTCTAAACTCGGTTTGAAAGAATTCACATGTGACCCGATCTCTCGACACTATATATATTAGTGTGTTCCACCACTGATATGCTACATCTTTCAGAAGAGACACAACACATTTAACGCATTCTAACGGTGTGCAAGACAAGTCATCAAAAACTCGGATCGTATTCTCAAGCCAAGACTTGGCTATCTCAAGGTCATCATTAATTGTAGCTCTAAACTCTTCAGCCCCTTATTTTCAAATTTTATCCACAGGCGGTTTACTCAAACATACCGGTTCTAAGACTTGATGAGCTATGGGGATCGGTTGGGGAAAATATGGGGGTGGAGTTTGTTGAGCAGTTGAATTCGTTCGGACACACTCAGTGAACCACTCACTCATTATCTAGAAGAAGGCTTTCTTAGCCTCTTCTCTATGACCCTCAGACACGGGTTTAAATCTAGATAACGCTGCCCCGCGAACAAAGGTCGACGCGGTACTTTGAACATCATCGGAGTTTGCTCGATTTGGATCCATTACTATATGAAAAACATTATTTTCAACTGTCAAGAGATGTCACACTATCACAGGTTATAAAATGGCATGTATAGTTAGACTCACATATGCTACGTTAGTTTGAGAATCGACTAAACCGTAGCTCTAATACCAATAAATGTAACACCCCTAACCCGTATCTGACGCCAGAGCAGAGTTACGGAGCATTACCAGACTTATAAATCAAACAATCATACATGTCATATTCATTTCTCATTTAAATCAAACAACATTCAAACTCATTCATATAGTCCCTACTACGAGCTTTCGAGACCCCAAATAGACATTAAAAATAGTTCGAGACTAAACCAAGTACTCAAGAAAATTTTAAGAAAATATTAAAAATTTTCAAAGTGCAGGGCCGTGTGCCTCACACGGCCAAGAGATACGCCCGTGTATTAGGCCGTGTGGGTAATCAAAAAGGGGATCACATAGCCATGTCTCAGCTCGTGTCCGACCCCATGTAACTTGTAACGACCTAAAATTCACGGGCATCGAAAAAGTATAATATCGGGCCTCCGTCTTAGTAAATTGAGTCCGAAAATAATTATTAGAAATATTTACGAGACTAGTTGTGTGTTTAATTAAGTTTTAGATAGATGAATTTAATCTAATTAAGAATAATTAGGAAAAAGGATTAAATTGAATAAAGGGTAAATGTTTAATTATAGATCAAAAGAAAATAAGAGGGACCAAATGGGCAATTAAGCCACATTTGGAAGTTGAGGCGGCATAACATTGTAAAAATCTTAGATTTTTATATTATTTATTTATATAAATATATAAATTAATTATAAAGGATATTATTAAATTAATTATATTATAAATATTATATTAAGAAATAAATTAAATAAAGACAAATGTATGGTGATATTTAATACAAGTGTATTAATAAAATACATACATTTGTAATACTTATATTTAATTACTAAATAGATATTTGTTTTAATTATTATATTAAAGTAATTAAATAAAAGAAAACAAAAGAAATAAAATAAAGGAAATAAAGTAAAGTAAGTTAAAATAAAAGAATAAAAGAAACAAAAGAAGAAAGAAACAGAATAGCCAAAGACGAAACAGAGAAGAAACAGGGGAGAAAGAAGAAAAAAGAAAGAAAAAGGAAAAATTGAAGGTTTAAGGTTTAAAGCTTTGATTGGTAAGTCAAATTAGCCCTTTTCTCTTAATTCTAATGTTTTAAAAGCTTTAAAATAAAGTTTTGATGGAATTAAGTTGATATTTTGTAAGTTCATAGGTTTTCAAGTATAGTTTATGTTGAACAAAAGAGATGAATTAGGGATTAACTTGAAGGAATTTTAAGTTAGAATTGAAAAAGGGATTAAATTGTAAAAGAAACTATAAGTTTTATGTTTTAGGGACTAAATTGAGGGAAATTCGAAATTAGCAAAATATGCTGAAATTTTGATAGTTAAATTTTAGTTTGGATGAAATTTGAATAGAAATAGAGTGTGAATTGAATTAGGAAAGTAAGTGAATTTAGTTAGGATTAAATTGAGAATTAGGAAGAAATTGAATAGAAATTCAATTATTTATTATAATTAGTGCTGTAATTAATATTACAAATTATTATTTTCGTAGCTAACAAAGAACCCGAGGCATCGGCGTCAAAAGGAAAGGAGAAAGTTATCGAGGACTAAAATGGGAGAATAACGGTTTGTATTACTATAATTCAAGTTATTTATTATTAAATGCTAAATTTTAATTTATGTGTCTAGTAAATGAAATGTGAGGTAAGTATAATATTAGTAGTAATTTATTATTAGTATTATTATTATTATTATGAGTGGGAATTAAATTGAATAGTTTATATGAATTAATATTTGAATTGTTTGTTGATTGAAAGCGGGAAATGAATTTGAGTCGAAATGTGAATGGTATTAAATTGTATGGAAATGTATTGAGTTGTGAAAATGTGTGAATTTGTGAAATAATTATTGATTGAAGGTGGAAAAATGATTGAATTGAAAGTGTGAGAAATTGTGATTGAATTGAGAATATATGTGATTTAAATACCCTATTAACTAGTCGGGCTGAGTCGGATATAGTTGGCATGCCATAGGATTGGAATAGTTCAGGGATACTTCGACCTCGAGTCGATGAGACACTGGGTGTCACTATATTTCTTTGGATAGATTCGATGAGGTACTGGGTACCAACTTTCTTCGGCTTTGCCGATGAGACACTGGGTGTCAACTATTGCTTCAAACTATCCGATGAGGCACTGGGTGCCATTCTGGTGTGTTTGGTTGGATCCGTGTATCCGCCAAAGTCCGAGTTTTGTTAATAGGGTAAATGATGAAATGATAAACCGAACGAGTTGGTCAAACGAGCTATTGAAATGATATGAAAAAGTTGAATTTTGAATTGAAATGTGAAATGAGATTGAGAAATGAACCTAAGGTTCGTGATTTATTCAAACTCAAATTGTGGATATACGATATTGGTTGATGAATTGCTATTGTTGAAATATTGAATTTAAATTGTATATACGATTTATGCATTACATGTACATTATTGTTATAATTTGAATTATGGTAATACCACTGAGTATGAATTACTCAGCGTACGGTTGTTTCCGTGTGCAGGTCGATAGAAGTCAAAGGTCTCGGTTCAGCATCCAGATTAATCCCGGCTTCGGCAAAACTTGGTGATGTATTTTTCCTTTGGTAAAGGTGGCATGTACATAGATTGTGTATAAAGGTTATTATGTTTTAATATATAATGGTTAAAAATGTTAGTATTAAAAGTTTATGGATTTTAATGAAGAAGTCTATCTATTTTATCTAATTAGTACATTGTTAAATTTTAAATTGATATTGTGTAGATTGAGTTTGATTAGAAGTATTTAGAATAGAAAATGTGAATGTGAAATGAATTGGTTGAATTGGTGATATTTGGGAACTATATGGTTTTAATTTGCAAGGAGTTTTATGTAAAAATAAGCAGAAATGCTGCCGAAATTTTTATAAAAAAAAATGAAGTCATTTGGTAAACAAACTAATAAATTTTATGAATTATTTTAATATATTGGTTATTTATTTAAGAATTGTTGTAAATCGTTCGATACGCCCGGTAATGCCTCGTAATTCTGTTCCGGCGACGGTTCGGGGTTAAGGGGTGTTACATTTTGTGGTATCAGAGCTATCAGGTTTAGCCGATTCTCGGCCTAAATCGAGCTCGGAATTGAGTCTAGATGTACATGCCACTGTCGAGTTAAACTGAGTCGGGATTTTTGGATGCTGACCTATTTGTTTGTTTTGTTTTATAGATTAAAGATGTCTGAAGAAAGAATAAATGATACTGATGAAAGAATGTATACTGAAGATAGAGAATTAGATGAAACAGAATCTGTTGCACCGAGTGTGAATCCGTTAGGCAACCAACCTTCTAATGTAGAACGAGAAAATGTTAGAGATAGAGATGAATCCCAATTACTGAGAATTATAGCTGATACATTACAAAGAGTAGCAGGAACTACTCCTGTTACGACTTCAGTACCTACTGTTAGACGGGCTCCGATAAAGGAACTGAGGAAATATGGTGCCACTGAATTTATGGGTCTAAAAGGAGTTGATCCATCCACAGCTGAAAATTGGATGGAGTCGACTAAAAGAATTTTGCAGCAATTGGATTGTACCCCCCGAGAGTGTTTAATCTGTGCCGTATCGTTGTTACAAGGGGAGGCTTATCTATGGTGGGAATCAGTGGTTCGACATTTACCAGAGAGTCAAATAACGTGGGATCTATTTCAGAAAGAATTTCAAAAGAAATATATCGGAGAGATGTATATTGAAGACAAGAAACAAGAGTTTTTGTTGCTACAACAGGGTGATATGTCAGTAATAGATTATGAGAGGGAATTCTTGAGACTCAGCAGATATGCCTCCGAGTTTATTCCGACAGAAGCTGATAGTTGTAAAAGATTTTTACGGGGTTTACGAGACGAGATCAAAGTGCAGCTAGTATCTCATCGGATCACTGAGTTAGTAGATTTGATTGAACAAGCTAAAATGGTGGAACAAGTTCTGGGCCTCAACAAAAAGACTGAAGTTGTTAGACCAACCGGGAAGCGTACAGGAACTACCAGTTCGAATCCTCAGCCGAAAAGACCAAAGGAATTCCAAAGTGGTTGGAGATCCAGTTTCAGGTCAGACAGAGGTGGTAGAAGTAGGGGAAAACAGACGATGATATCTACTGGCAGTGTGAGAGGTCCTTCCCGAGAAATAGATATTCCAGACTGCCAACACTGCGGAAAGAAACACAGAGGGGAATGTTGGAAATTAACTAGAGGCTGTTTTCGATGTGGTTCTACAGACCATTTCATCAGAGACTGTCCGAAAGTTGATAGTATTGTACCCGTGACATCACAGAGATCGGTATCTACAGCTAGAGGCAGAGGGTTAGGAAGAGGTGGTTCGGTTTCAAGGGGAGGAAGTATTAGGAGAAGCAGTGATATTGCTACTCAGCAGTCTGAGGCTAAAGTACCTGCCAGAGCTTATGTGGTCAGAACACGGGAAGAAGGTGACGCCCACGATGTAGTAACAGGTATAATCTTACTATATTCTGAGCCTGTTTATGCTTTAATTGATCCCGGATCTTCACATTCTTATATAAATTCAAAATTAGTTGAATTGGGAAAATTTAATTCTGAAATATCTAGAGTGACTGTAGAAGTGTCGAGTCCGTTGGGGCAAACAGTATTAGTGAATCAGGTTTGTCCGAGATGCCCGTTAATTATACAAAATAAAACTTTTCCTATTGACCTGTTGATTATGCCATTTGGAGATTTTGATATAATACTGGGGATGGATTGGTTGGCTGAGCACGGAGTGGTATTGGATTGTTATAAAAAGAAGTTTAGTATTCAGACAGAAGACGGGGACAGAATTGAGGTAAATGGTATCCGTACTAATGGGCCGGCACGTATTATTTCGGCAATAAAGGCTAATAAATTGCTTCAGCGGGGTTGTACAGCGTATTTAGCCTATGTTATTAATTCTGATTTGGTTGGTAGTCAGTGCAGTAAGATCAGAACCGTATGTGAGTTTCCAGATGTATTTCCTGAAGAGCTACCGGGTTTACCACCTGACAGAGAGGTTGAATTTGCTATAGAAGTGTATCCGGGTACAGCACCAATCTCTATACCACCGTATCGAATGTCGCCCACTGAGTTGAAAGAGTTGAAAGTGCAGTTACAGGACTTGTTAGATCGTGGATTTATTAGACCGAGCATTTCACCTTGGGGAGCTCCAGTATTGTTTGTTAAAAAGAAAGATGGATCGATGCGGCTTTGTATTGATTACCGGCAGTTAAACA
Organism: Gossypium hirsutum; assembly: GCF_007990345.1. Taxonomy (NCBI): domain Eukaryota; kingdom Viridiplantae; phylum Streptophyta; class Magnoliopsida; order Malvales; family Malvaceae; genus Gossypium; species Gossypium hirsutum. Next base: position 3,249,313 of record NC_053447.1, on the reverse strand, counting down.
AAGTGACGATCAAGAACCGGTATCCGTTACCCCGTATAGATGATTTATTTGATCAGCTAAAATGAGCTTCAGTATTTTCAAAGATTGAATTAAGATCTGGGTATTATCAGCTGAAGGTAAAAGAAAGTAATGTTCCGAAGACTGCATTTCGTACTCGATATGGTCATTATGAATTTTTAGTGATGCCGTTTGGGTTGACTAATGCTCCAGCTGCTTTTATGGATCTGATGAATCGTATTTTTCAGCCGTATTTAGATCAGTTTGTGGTGGTTTTTATTGATGACATCTTGGTTTATTCGAAGTCAGAGTCAGAGCATGATCAGCATCTCAGAACCGTGCTACAAATTCTGCGAGAAAAACAGTTGTACGGGAAACTAAGTAAATGTGAATTCTGGTTATCAGAGGTAGTATTCTTGGGACATGTTGTATCTGCGGATGGGATTAGAGTTGATCCGAAGAAGATCGAAGCAATTGTTCAATGAAAGGCACCAAAGAATGTATCAGAGGTACGCAGTTTTCTTGGTTTGGCTGGGTATTACAGAAGATTTGTAAATGGGTTTTCGAAGATAGCTTTGCCGATGACCAAATTACTACAGAAGAATGTTCCATTTATCTGGGATGATCAGTGTCAGAGGAGCTTTGAAACATTGAAACAAATGTTGACAGAGGCACCAGTTTTAACTTTACCAGAATCGGGGAAAGATTTCATAGTGTACAGTGATGCTTCTTTGAATGGTTTGGGTTGTGTATTGATGCAATAAGGAAAAGTAATAGCTTATGCATCTCGACAGTTGAAGTCACATGAACGCAACTACCCGACACACGATTTAGAGTTAGCTGCTGTAATCTTTGCATTGAAGATTTGGAGACATTACTTGTATGGTGAGAAATGTTATATTTACACTGATCATAAAAGTCTTAAATATCTTCTGTCACAAAAGGAGTTGAATCTGAGACAGAGACGGTGGATTGAACTTCTGAAAGATTATGATTGTGTTATAGATTATCATCCAGGGAAGGCAAATGTGGTAGCAGATGCATTGAGTAGAAAAGCAGCGGTTGAGTTACGGGCAATGTTCGCTCGACTTAGTATTAAGGATGATGGAAGTTTGTTAGCTGAGTTAAGAGTCAAGCCGGTGATGTTTGATCAAATCAGAGCAGCACAGTTAAAAGGTGAAAAGTTGATGAGGAAAAGAGAAATGGTACAGTATGGTGCGGTAGAAAATTTTAGTATTGACGAGCATGATTGTTTGAGATTTCGGAATCGAATTTGTGTTCCATCTACTTCTGAGATTAAAGAATTGATTCTCCGAGAAGCACATGATATTATTTTTGCTTTGCACCCAGGAGGAACGAAGATGTATCGTGATCTACGAGAACTGTATTGGTGGCCAGGAATGAAGAAAGATATAGTTGAATATATCAGTAAATGCTTGACTTGTCAGCGGGTAAAAGCAGAACATCAGGTACCAATAGGTCTGTTACAGCCTATTACTATTCCCGAGTGGAAATGGGATCGCATTACCATGGATTTTGTTACGGGGTTGCCATTGTCAGTGAGTAAAAGAATGCTATTTGGGTGATTGTTGATCGACTCACAAAATCAGCTCATTTTATAGTAGTTAGAACCGACTGGTCATTACAGAAGCTTGCCGAGGTTTATATTCGAGAAATTGTTAGATTACATGGTATTCCGGTATCAATAATTTCAGACAGAGATCCTCGATTCACTTTGAGATTTTGGAAGCAGCTGCATGAATCATTGGGTACTCGACTTAGTTTCAGTACAGCTTTTCATCCTCAAACTGATGGACAATCTGAACGAGTAATTCAGATATTAGAAGATATGCTTCGAGCTTGTGTCATTGATTTTGAATCAGGTTGGGAACGTTATTTACCATTGGCCGAGTTTGTTTATAATAATAGTTTCCAATCTAGTATTCAAATGGCGCCGTATGAAGCACTTTATGGTCGAAGGTGTCGATCACCAATATGTTGGACAGAATTAAGAGAAAGAAAAGTTATTGGGCCGGAATTGATTCAAGAGACAGAAGAAACAGTTAAAAAGATTAAAGATAGACTGAAAGCCGCTTTCGACAGACAGAAATCTTACGCAGACTTGAAACGACGAGACATTGAATATTCCGTTGGTGATAAGGTATTCCTCAAAGTATCGCCGTGGAAGAAAATTTTGAGATTTGGTCGGAAGGGAAAATTAAGTCCGCGCTTTATTGGGCCGTATGAGATAGTGGAAAGAATTGGGCCTGTTGCTTATCGATTAGCCTTACCTCCAGAGTTACAGAAAATTCATGATGTTTTTCATGTTTCGATGCTTCGGAGATATAGATCGGATCCTTCTCATGTTATTCCCACTGAAGACATTGAACTTCGATCTGATTTAACTTATGAAGAAGAACCAGTTCAAATATTAGCACGAGAAGTGAAAGAATTAAGAAATAAACGGGTTCCTTTAGTAAAAGTTTTATGGAGAAGCCATAGTGTGGAAGAAGCAACTTGGGAACCGGAAGAGACGATGAGAGCACAATATCCTCATCTCTTCTCAGGTAAATTTCGAGGACGAAATTTATTAAGGGGGGAGAAATGTAATGACCCAAAATTCACGGGCATCGAAAAAGTATAATATCGGGCCTCAGTCTTAGTAAATTGAGTCCGAAAATAATTATTAGAAATATTTACGAGACTAGTTGTGTGTTTAATTAAGTTTTAGATAGATGAATTTAATCTAATTAAGAATAATTAGGAAAAAGGATTAAATTGAATAAAGGGTAAATGTTTAATTATAGATCAAAAGAAAATAAGAGGGACCAAATGGGCAATTAAGCCACATTTGGAAGTTGAGGCGGCATAACATTGTAAAAATCTTAGATTTTTATATTATTTATTTATATAAATATATAAATTAATTATAAAGGATATTATTAAATTAATTATATTATAAATATTATATTAAGAAATAAATTAAATAAAGACAAATGTATGGTGATATTTAATACAAGTGTATTAATAAAATACATACATTTGTAATACTTATATTTAATTACTAAATAGATATTTGTTTTAATTATTATATTAAAGTAATTAAATAAAAGAAAACAAAAGAAATAAAATAAAGGAAATAAAGTAAAGTAAGTTAAAATAAAAGAATAAAAGAAACAAAAGAAGAAAGAAACAGAATAGCCAAAGACGAAACAGAGAAGAAACAGGGGAGAAAGAAGAAAAAAGAAAGAAAAAGGAAAAGGAAAAATTGAAGGTTTAAGGTTTAAAGCTTTGATTGGTAAGTCAAATTAGCCCTTTTCTCTTAATTCTAATGTTTTAAAAGCTTTAAAACAAAGTTTTGATGGAATTAAGTTGATATTTTGTAAGTTCATAGGTTTTCAAGTATAGTTTATGTTGAACAAAAGAGATGAATTAGGGATTAACTTGAAGGAATTTTAAGTTAGAATTGAAAAATGGATTAAATTGTAAAAGAAACTATAAGTTTTATGTTTTAGGGACTAAATTGAGGGAAATTCGAAATTAGAAAAATATGCTGAAATTTTGATAGTTAAATTTTAGTTTGGATGAAATTTGAGTAGAAATAGAGTGTGAATTGAATTAGGAAAGTAAGTGAATTTAGTTAGGATTAAATTGAGAATTAGGAAGAAATTGAATAGAAATTCAATTATTTATTATAATTAGTGCTGTAATGAATATTACAAATTATTATTTTCGTAGCTAACAAAGAACCCGAGGCATCGGCGTCAAAAGGAAAGGAGAAAGTTATCGAGGACTAAAACGGGAGAATAACGGTTTGTATTACTATAATTCAAGTTATTTATTATTAAATGCTAAATTTTAATTTATGTGTCTAGTAAATGAAATGTGAGGTAAGTATAATATTAGTATTAATTTATTATTAGTATTATTATTATTATTATGAGTGGGAATTAAATTGAATAGTTTATATGAATTAATATTTGAATTGTTTGTTGATTGAAAGCGGGAAATGAATTTGAATCGAATTGTGAATGGTATTAAATTGTATGGAAATGTATTGAGTTGTGAAAATGTGTGAATTTGTGAAATAATTATTGATTGAAGGTGGAAAAATGATTGAATTGAAAGTGTGAGAAATTGTGATTGAATTGAGAATATATGTGATTTAAATACCCTATTAACTAGTCGGGCTGAGTCGGATATAGTTGGCATGCCATAGGATTGGAAGAGTTCAGGGATACTTCGACCTCGAGTCGATGAGACACTGGGTGCCACTATATTTCTTCGGATAGATTCGATGAGGTACTGGGTACCAACTTTCTTCGGCTTTGCCGATGAGACACTGGGTGTCAACTATTGCTTCGAACTATCCGATGAGGCACTGGGTGCCATTCTGGTGTGTTTGGTTGGATCCGTGTATCCGCCAAAGTCCGAGTTTTGTTAATAGGGTAAATGATGAAATGATAAACCGAACGAGTTGGTCAAACGAGCTATTGAAATGATATGAAAAGTTGAATTGTGAATTGAAATGTGAAATGAGATTGAGAAATGAACCTAAGGTTCGTGATTTATTCAAACTCAAATTGTGGATATACGATATTGGTTGATGAATTGCTATTGTTGAAATATTGAATTTAAATTGTATATACGATTATGCATTACATGTACATTATTGTTATAATTTGAATTATGGTAATACCACTGAGTATGAATTACTCAGCGTACGGTTGTTTCCGTGCGCAGGTCGATAGAAGTCAAAGGTCCCGGTTCAGCATCCAGATTAATCCCGGCTTCGGCAAAACTTGGTGATGTATTTTTCCTTTGGTAAAGGTGGCATGTACATAGATTGTGTATAAAGGTTATTATGTTTTAATATATAATGGTTAAAAATGTTAGTATTAAAAGTTTATGGATTTTAATGAAAGAAGTCTATCTATTTTATCTAATTAGTACATTGTTAAATTTTAAATTGATATTGTGTAGATTGAGTTTGATTAGAAGTATTTAGAATAGAAAATGTGAATGTGAAATGAATTGGTTGAATTGGTGATATTTGGGAACTATATGGTTTTAATTTGCAGGGGGTTTTATGTAAAAATAAGCAGAAATGCTGCCGAAATTTTTATAAAAAAAATGAAGTCATTTGGTAAACAAACTAATAAATTTTATGAATTATTTTAATATATTGGTTATTTATTTAAGAATTGTTGTAAATCGTTCGATACGTCTGGTAATGCCTCGTAATTCTGTTCCGGCGACGGTTCGGGGTTAAGGGGTGTTACATAACTCACTGACATAGGTCAAACTGCCAGACCACACACCCGTGTGTTAGGCCGTGTACCCTTCGAAATAGCCTTACACACCCGTGTGCCAAGCCGTGTGTTAGGTCGTCTAAAAACTGGAGGGTATACTGACTTGTGCCACATGGCCAAGCCACACGCCCGTGTGCTAGGTCGTGTGAAGCTACTGATTTGCTTTCTAAGCAAATTACAGGGGCACACGGCCATGTACGACTGAGACACACACATGCCTCTGCCCGTGTGGACAAAAATAGGTCATTTTCTCAAACCATATTTCTCACCCAAATTGGTGTCAACCTATACACATCAAAATACATAAAACCATGGTATAAATAGACACTCAAGTCCAACCAATATCAATTTTATAACATGTACATTCACACCATAACATGATATCCATAAACACATTCATTTGGCCAGTTTAAAACATACCAAACATACTTCAAAGGTTACCTAAATGGTCAATTACATATATGAGACATTGTGCCTAAAACTTGATCATCTTTATTTCAACCAATTAATGCCAAACACAATTTCACAAGAAAGGCATTCATATAGAAACAATACACCTCATATCAAAGGGCCATTTGAACACATATACATATTAAAATATGTGACCACCTTACAAGTCATCTCAAATGCCCAAAACACAGCAAGACATATACGCCACATTAGCCAAAACACCTATACATACCATTTAACCAAAATATACAAAGTCCAAAATACCAAAATGAGAGTTTGATAGTGCGACACGATCTTCGACAACTTCCAAACCGAGCGAGCTTTCGAATCACTATAAAACAAGGAAATTAAAATGGTAAACAAAATCATCCACAATTTGGCCCAAAGCCTATCGCACAATCACAATCATGTTAGCCATGTATTTATATATCAAATATAAATCGCTTATTGTATTTCACAAAAATACTTATAGTAGTTCGAATCGAGCTCATGTAACCTCAAATCATCACAATGCCCGATGAACCATTTGGAATACTATCGGATACGCAGGTATTTCGCACACTAAGTGCCAATACATGGTCGAAACCATCTCTGTCTCATATCTCATATAGATGCTCACTTTCGAGCCATCACTAGGTCTACTCACACAAGTTGTCAGTCAAGACGTAGCTACACATGCCAGAAACTCAGCTTTCGGTAGGACGTACGAGACCAGCACCCAAAACGGTAACCCCTAATGACATGTCATTCGTATCCTATCTATTCTTAAGGTTCAATCGGGATTCTATACAATGTTAAAACTTAGTCAAATGTTTCCATGGAGTCGTATCATTACAATTATAATAAATATGCATTTAAAACATATATAATTTAATATTTATTAACATACGAACTTACCTTGAATTAGTACGGAGACAATAGCTCCATTAATCCACTACTTTGTCTTTTCCCCAATTTAAGTTCGAGTGTTACTTTTATTGATCAATATAATCAAATTTAACTAATTTAATATCTATTCTATTCAATTCAATCCAATTTCATGTTGTGGAAAAATTACCATTTTCCCCTAAACATTTGATTTCTTTACAATTTAGTCCCTAGGCTCATAAAAATAAAATTCATGCAATTTCACTACACCCAAGCCTAACCGAATTTTATATATGCTCATAGCAGCCCATATATTCCACAATTTCACACATTTACCACACAATTTTCACATTTCACAATTTAAACCCTAAATGGAAATTTCACTAAAAATCTCTTAACAAAAGTTGTTTAACTAACAGCAAATATTCATTTTCTTCCATTAAAATTCAAAACCCTAGCATTTTCATCAATGGAAAATCTCAAACTACTTAGCAATTTTGCAAATTAATCCCTTAGTTAGCTAGGTTAAGCTACAATGATCTCGAAAACATAAAAATTAATAAAAACGGGACAAGAAATCACTTACATGCAAAGACTTCCCTTGGCTGAATTTTTTAGCTTTAAAAACCTATTTCTTATTGGTATTTCCAGTGGGGATGATGAACAATAAAGATGATATATTTATTTCTTTTGTTTATTTTATCATTAATTGTCTTTTTTCCAAATTACCCTTATCTGACTTTAAAAATTACTCAATTACCAAGCCATGCACATCCGCTAACTTAATTAGTGGTCTAACTACCATATAAAGACCTCCACTTTAAATTTCTATAGCTATTTAACACCTTTAGCTATTAGAACACAATTTTTCCACTTTATGCGATTTAGTCTTTTTTCACAAATTGAGCATACAAACGGTAACATTTCTAAACAAAATTTTTATAGAATAATCCTAACATGTTGTATACCATAAAATAATATTAAAATAAATTTCACAAACTTGGATTTATGGTCCCAAAACCACTATTCTGATTTCACTAAAAACGGTAAGTTACAATCTTGTAGTGATCTCTTCTGGGTATTCTATAAGTTCATTTATTCTCGGAAGCATATGTAATAATTAAGTTTTGAAAAGTGGTGCTAGAAAGGGAAATGATGTTGTTACTAAACAGTTAGAGGCTAGAACACCAGCTTGAGCTTATGTTGTGCGGGCTCGTGAGGATGGTGATGCTAATGATGTGGTGACAGGTATATTTTTATTACATTCAGAATATGTTTATACTTTGATAGATCCAGGATCTTCGCATTTATATGTTAATACTAAATTGGTTGAGTCCGAGAGTTTAAAATTTGATACGTCTAGAGTATCGATAGTGGTGTCTAGTCCATTGGGACAATCTGTGTTAGTGGATCGGGAATGTAAGAGATGTTCGTTAATGATACAGAATATAAGTTTCCTTATTGATATGTTGATAATGCCATTTGGTGATTTTGATGTGATTTCGGATATGGATTGGCTTACGGAACAAGGGGTGATTCTGGATTGTTGTAAAAAGAAGTTTTTTGTTCAGAGTGAAAACGGTGATAAAATTTTGGTAAATGGTATTCGAACCAGTGGTTCAACTCATATCATTTTAGCAATTCGAGCTAATAAACTTCTTCATCAAGGTTGTGAAGCTTTTCTAGCTTATGTTATCAATTTAAATTTTGTTGATAATCAGTGCAGTAAGATTCAAACTATTTGTGAATTTCTTAATGTGTTTCCCGTGAAATTACCAGGATTACTACCGGATCAGAAGGTTGAGTTTGAAACTAAAGTATTTCTTGGTACGGCTCTGGTGTCAATGCCCCCTATAGTATGTGACCTACAGATTTGAAAGAATTAAAAGTACAACTGCAAGACTTATTGGATCGTGGTTTTATACGTCTTAGTGTATCGCCTTAGAGAACTCTAGTGCTTTTTGTTAAAAAGAAAGATGGTTCGATGCAGTTTTGTATTAATTATCAGTAATTAAATAAGTTGATGATTAAGAATCGATATCCTCTACCCCGTATTAATGACTTATTTGATCAAATAAAAGGAGCTTCTATCTTTTGAAAGATTGATTTGAGATCGAGTTATTATCAGTTGAAAGTAAAAGAAAGTGATGTACCGAAGACAGCATTTCAAATACGGTATGGTCATTATGAATTTTTAGTGATGCCTTTTGGATTGACGAATGCTCCGACAGCATTTATGGATCTAATGAATTGTATTTTCTAACCTATTTGGATCAATTTGTGGTAGTTTTTCTTAATGATATTTTGGTCTATTCGAAATCTGAATCCGAGCATGAACAACACATTAGAATTGTTTTACAAGTGTTACGAGAGAAACGTTTATATGAGAAGCTTAATAAGTGTGGATTTTGGTTATCAGAGCTTGTATTTTTGGGTCATGTTATCTCAGCAGATGAAATTAGAGTTGATCCGAAAAAGATCGAGGCAATTCTTCAGTGGAAAGCATCGAGGAATGTGTTAGAGGTTTATAGTTTTCTTGGACTAGCTGGTTATTACCAAAAATTTGTAAATAGATTTTTGAAGATAGCTTTGTCGATGACAAATTTGTTGCATAAGAATGTTCAGTTCGTCTGGGATGATTAGTGTCAAGAAATTTTTGAGAAATTGAAGCAGATGTTGAATGAAGCGTCAGTTTTGACTTTACCAGAACCAAGAAAATATTTTGTTGTTTATAATGATGCTTCCTTGAGCGGTCTTGGTTGTGTTTTGATGTAAGATGAGAAAGTGATTGTTTATGCGTCTCGTCAGTTGAAAGCACATGAACGTAATTATTCGACACACGATTTAGTGTTAGTTGTTGTGGTTTTTGCTCTAAAGATATGGAGACACTATCCATACGGTGAAAAATGTTATATTTATACTGATCATAAGAGTCTCAAATATCTTCTATCTCAAAAAGAGTTTAATTTGAGACAATGTCGTTGAATAGAACTTTTAAAAAGATTTTGATTGTGTTATTGATTATCACTCTGGTAAAGCTAATGTTGTAGCTGATACGTTAAGTAGAAAAGCAACGATTGAATTGCGAGCAATGTTTGCTCAGCTTAGTATCAGCGATGATGGAATTTTATGTTAGAGTTTGCCCAAAGATCAATCATGAGATGGTTGTAATAACATACTTAATTTATCATGTTTATTAATATAAGGCGTTACCATTATTATTTCAGTTTCTTTTCTCTGTGTATAAATAAATTGTTTTATAATAATGTCCTAAGAGCAATATGATTATTCTTAAAAGGTCCTTAGTCAAATATTATTGTTGGATAGAACAACAATAATGCATTAAGACTAACATGTAGTTGATTGATGATAAAGAGTTGTCATTGATATGGAATGTCAAAATCAATGCATGAATATGTGTGTTAGAGAACAACATATTGGACTGACCCGTTATTAGTATATTTCTTGGATTATTACGTAATTGTCATAACAATACTCATAGTGATTACTATGTATATGATCCTCAGACTTGAGATCATCATAATTCTAATATCGTGAGTTGTATATTTTGATACAATCAAACGTACACCGTAACTGGTTGTTTTATAAAGGCTGATGTTGGATATACGACGATCTATGTAAATGGATATGGTTGATCGATATAGGATAAGACCCTCCTACATAATGAGAGTAATATCTTAGGCCACTTAATTGAGTGAGACTAGAAATGCATGGTCATGCACAAATAAGCTGATATGAGATGTCATACTTATTTGTATATCATAGTCTACTTAAGATATCAAGGAACATGGAATGGACTATGCAAGTGTGACTATTCCACGACTTGTGTCCAATCCAGAGATAAATGACTTAAGGATTATTGCATGAAAGGTTAATCATAAAAAGGTTATGTCGAATCATGATTTCTTGTGACTTAGGTAGCAATGATGCATTACTAGATGCCACTCATTATTTGTAACATTGGAATCATTCTAGCATTACTGCTAACGTTACAAGAACCTACAGGGTCACACCCTATTGTTGAAATGAACGGAATAAAACATAGTTGGTATTGTGTTTGGTTGTTGCTTAAATTAAATTAATTATAGAATTAATTTAATTGGATAGTCAAATATCGAACGCATTATGTACAAGGTTGTTGTGCGCATAATGAGAACATGAATTTGGTTAGTATATAAATTCAAATAAATATATAGTTTACCAAAATCATTATTATAATTATTGTAATTATAATTTTCGGTTTAAAGCATAGTTATATTTATTTAATTTCTAGAAACCCTAAAAATAGATATAAAAATCTCATTTTTTCTTTGTTTGGGGTCCTCCAGCTGTCAAAGAAAAGATTTTCCAAAATAGTTTTCAAGATTCCTTCCGTTCATTGTCAACTGGGTGGATTACGTAGAGGCCGGAGTCATGATAGATTGCGGTTTGGTTCAATAGTAGATCAGATTACTCGTTGCTAAGGAGTTGCTGTCTACTTAGAATAAAGATTCAGTAATTTTGAAACCTTTATTTCACCCCGATTCGTTCCTGACACATGGATCTATGGTTAGGATCACCGAATGTTTTAATTTTTTGCTATGCCGTAAGGGTGCCAACGTTCTAACAGTTTATTGGTTGAATTGAGAATTAAATCGGTGGTGTTTGATTGGATCAAATCAGCACAGTTAGAAGGTGACAAATTGGTGAAGAAAAGAGAAATGGTTCAGAATGGTATATTAGAAAATTTCAGCATTGATGATTGTGGTTGGTTAAGATTTCATAACTGAATCTGTGTTCTAGATGTTTCTGAATTACAAGAGTTGATACTTCATGAAGCTTATGACAGTTCTTTTGCTTTGCATAGTGGAAGAATAAAAATGTATCGCGATATACACGAATCTTATTGGTGGACAGGAATAAAAAGAGTTGTGGTCGAGTATGTGGCTAGATGTTTAACTTGTCACGGGTTAAGGTAGAATATCAGGTTCCCACCGGATTACTTCAACCTATTTCTATTCTTGGATGGAAATGGGATTGCATCACGTTGGTTTTTGTAACGAGGTTACCTTTATCGGAGAGTAATAAAAATACTATTTGGGTTATTATTGATCGACTTACGAAATCGACACATTTTATTGCAGTCAGGACTGATTGGTCACTTCAAAAGCTTGTTGAAGTTTATATTCAAGAAATTGTAAGATTGCATGGTGTTCCTATGTCGATAATTTCTGATTGGGATCCACGGTTTACTTCGAGATTTTGGAAACTGTTGCATGAATCTCTTGGTACACTACTTAACTTTAGCACAACTTTTCATTCCCAGACTGATGGAAGTAAGTTATTCAGATTTTGGAAGACATGTTTCATGCTTGTGTTATTGATTTTGAATCAGGTTGGGAGCGTTACTTACCTTTGGCTGAATTTGTATACAATAATAGTTTTTAATCGAGTATTCAAATGGCTCCGTATGAAGCTTTATATGGACGTAGATGTCGATCACGTGTTTGTTGGATGGAATTGAATGAAAGGAAAATGATCGGACCAGAATTAATTCAAGAAACGGAAGGTATTGTTAAGAAAGTTCGAGATAGATTGAAGACAACTTTTTACAAACAGAAATTATACGCAGATTTAAAACATCGAGATATTGAATATTCTGTTAGTGATAAAATATTTCTTAAAGTTTTACCTTGGAAGAAAATTTTGAGATTTGACCAAAAAGGGAAACTGAGTCCTTGTTTTATTAGACCGTATGAGATTACAGAAAAAGTGGGACCAGTTGCATATCGTTTAACTTTGCCTGCGAAATTCTAGAAAATACATGATGTTTTTCATATTTCAATGCTTAGAAGATATCGATCGGATCCATCTCATGTTATTTCGACAGAAGATATTGAGATTCAACCTAATTTGTCATACGAAAAAAAATCGGTTGAGATTTTGGCACGAGAAGTGAAAGAATTGTGTAATAAACGAGTTTCGTTAGTGAAAGTGTTGTGGCGTAGTCATAGTGTTGAAGAAGTGACTTGGGAACTAGAAGAGATAATGAGATCTCAGTACTCTGACCTCTTTTCAAGTAAATTTTGAGGACGAAATTTATTAAGGGGGAGAATTGTAACTACCCGATAGTCATGGGTATCGGAAAGTGTATTTTTAGGACTCAATTTTTGAAAAACGAACTCGTAAAAGTTAGTTGTATAGTTAATTAGGTTTTGGTTAGGTGACTTTACTTGAAATAAGAGTAATTAGGTATAATGACTAAATTGCATAAATGGTGAAAGTTGAATTATAGATTAAAGAATAATTGAAGGGACTAAATAAGTAATTATTCTAGTTGCATTAAATGAGGCGGCATAAGTGAAATTATTATAAAACTTTAAATAAAAAATATATAAATATTATAATATTTACTTAAGTATTAAGTATTAAGTATATATTATATTATATTATATTATATTATATTATATTTCATTATATTATATTATAATGATAAAATAAAAGAAAAAGAAAGAAAGAAATAGAGAAGCAAAACGAAAAAGAAAAAGAAAAATAGATAGAAAGAAAGGAGAAAGCAAGGCTTAGAGTTTTCAATTGTTCAAAGCTCAATTAGTTAGTCAATTTAATCCCTTTTTCTTGTAATTTTAATGTTTTTGGAATCCCAGTATTAAATACTACCCGACTCATGTTAAAATTTTTGAAATTATTGAGTTTTTAAGTGTTGTCTATGTTGAATAATTTTAGTATTAGGGATTAAATTGATAGATTTATAAGTTAGAAATGAAAAAAATGATTGAATTGTAGAATAGATTGTAAAATTTGAGTAATATGGACTAAATTATGAAAATTCAAAATTTAGAGATTTAAGTGAAAATATGGATTTAAATTTAGTCTAAAGTGAAATTTGTATGAAAATAAAGAATTAAATGTAAATTATAAAAGTTAGCCTCGATTTAGGGGCTAAATTGGAATTTAGGTAAATGTTGAATAAAAATTGAAATATTCAATGTGAAATTGAATTGTATTGTATTGATGAATTTTAATTGTTTTAATTCCGTAGCTAACATCGTAATGGAACCCTCGATTAAAAAGGGGAAAGATAAAGTAGACGAGGAATAGCTCAGAATTTCTGGTATGTATTTCTATTATCCGAATTTAGTTATTAATGATTATAATTCAATTTAATGTATATGGTAAGTATTGAGGTGAGAATTATTGTGTTTTGCAATTGAAATGGATTGATTTAGTATGTGATGAAATTATTGAGTTTATATTGATTGAATTGGTATATATATTGAATATATTGATTATTTGAATTAAATGAATATTGGTTGTATTTGAAAAGTGAATTGAAACCCTATTAACTGTATCGGGCTGAGTCGGATATAGATGGCATGCCATAGGATTAGAAGAGTTCATGGATTTCTTCGACTTCGAGTCGATGAGACACTAGGTGTCAATTTACTGCTTCGGATTAATTCGATGAGGCACTGGGTACCAATTAACTTCGGTTTAGACGATGAGACACTGGGTGTCAATTTATTACTTCGAATTATTCGATGAGCCACTGGGTGCCAAACTGGTGTGTTTTGGTTGGATCCGTGTATCCGTCCGAGTCGTGTTAATAGGGGTAAATGAATAATAAAGTTTTATAATTGATATTGAAATGGCATGGTATGAGAAATGGAAGTGGAATAGTGAATTGAAAATAGAATGTGAAATATGTTGCAAATATATGGAATATATGAGTTATATACTCGTGAAATGAATATGGAATGGATAATGCACTTGTATGATGAAATGTGAAAATCTATTTGTATAGCAAGTATGAAAATTGAGATATTTGTGAAACAATTGAAATAAGATATGGTTGCTGTAATATTTAAATACTAATATGTGTTTATATTTCAATTGTATATTTGTAAATTCTTATTTTTAAATATTCGAATTATAGAAATATCATTGAGTTTTTGCTCAGCGTACGGTTTTGTTTTCTATGCGCAGGTTAGGTACTTAATTTTGATCATCGATTCAGCATCCAACAACGATCCTGAACTCAAACGTGGTAATGTTTTTCCTTTTGTATCGGCATGTACTTAGGGTGTTTAAATATTAATCATTTTGCGGATTGATTGTAAATAAGATTATAAGTTAATATTGGATGGTTATATGCATATAAATATGTGTTTATGTTTGAGGTCATATTATGGCAAATTTAAGTTAATGTTTAAATGAACATGAAATAGGTAAAATAAATTGAAATTGACATGTTTACAACTTGGATTTGAATGATGTTTTATTTATATGTTTTGATGATATAATTGTGGTACCTATAAGGGTACATTGGTTAGACACCTAGGATGGTTGTTTTGACATGTTTTGAATGTGTTTATTCATGTTTTGAATAAGTTAAACAAATGATTTTTGAATTGTTTAATGTCCAAGCTTGTAGGGGAGGATAAACTTGTTATTTAAGGTATATTCTGGCTACATGGTCGTGTGAGCCCCGCAGTTTTAAAATTTTTTATTATTTTTCGAAAAATTTTCTGAGTTTCCGAATTAGTCTCGATTTGTTTATAACAAGTATTTTGGGCCTCGAGGGCTCAAAGGACAATATGTATGAATTTAATTATTTTTTATCTGAATATTATATGATATCAATATTTAAATTTATGTCTCTTTGATCGATAAGTTTCGGTAATGTTCCGAAACCTTATTCCGACGACGGATGTGTGTTAGGGGTGTTACAGGAAATTTTTAAAAAATAAGTGAAAAAAAAGCTTAAAAGTAACAATTGAAATAGAAAAAAATCGAAAAAATTAAAGAGGAAGCCCATGATCGATGCTTGCTTCATATGTAGTTATTATCTTCTTGACTAGTCAATGACACCATCAGTGGATGAAATATTATTTCAAAAAAAAAATCTTAGATGACATGAGAGTGAGTAAGAAAGAGATATGAGAGAAAGTTAGAGAGATAAAAGAAAGAGATATGGGAGAAAGATAGAGGGACAAGAGGAGGAGAGTCAAATATAAAAAGGAGAAAAGAATAACAAATATGTAAAATAGAGATATGGAAAGGGAATTGAATAATTTATGAAAAATATAGAATCAAACATGGGAAAGGAAAGAGATGTATTTTCCATAAAATATTAAATTCCCTTTTATATATATATATTTCATATATGTTATTCTCTTTCCTTTTACATATTTAATTTTCTATTTACCATATACTCTCTTTTCCTTTTCCATTCAAATTTCGCTTATTATTCTCAATTAAAAACCATACTCACCATACTCAGTTGTCCTTTTTGTTTTTATTTTATTTTATTTCTTTCCTTTATTTTTTCTCAACTGAAAACCCTAGTCATCGTACTCAATAGTCACCAATGCCATTGTTTACGGTGGCCTTTTGTGTCGATTTCGACACCAAAGAAGAGTTTCTTTCTTCTCATTGACTTCTACAGTTCAGATCTCCCAGTAGCCGACTCTAAATCTTCTAAAACAATGACCAAAACTTCAAACTACTTTTTCTACAATGTTTTTTTTAAATACCACTGGTGCCGCTTGACACAACGGTGACACATAGAAAATATATTTTTTGAAAGATTTTAACGGGTGCTGCCTGACATATTGACGACACCTTTTTTTTTGATAATTTCTTTGATATCACCTAATAGGCCGACGACATCTATTAAAATTTTTTTCCTCTTAAATACCTGTATTTTTAATAGTTATTTTAAATATATATATTAATGTTGTCAGTCCCTATAAAAAACAAGTCATTTACATACATAAGTTTTGAGTTAGATATTTTTTTTTATAAAAAATCAATTCTTTTGAGTCAGATGGGAAAAAAAGTTAATATATACAAATATATTAGAAAACAGAAAAAAAGATACACATAAATTCAAGATTGTCATGTCTAAGAAAAGACAAAAAATGAAAAAGTTGAAAGAACTTTTAGTTAGTAAGGGATTGCTTGGTCGACATCAATGCGTTTGGGGAAAGATCATGTCTAAAACGTGATGTTTTTCATCTTTTTCCCTTCCATTGTGATCAAAGCTAAAGCTGTTCCTACATTTTTAGAATTCCCAAAATTTTTCACCTTTTTAATATTTTTTTGTTGGCTTTTTAAGTTGTTTTGAATTTTAATTTTTTATATCTCTCGAAAGGAATACTATAAATTTATGACATTCGGACATTGTTTCTACTTCACTAATACATAAATTGTTTTTTTAAAAAAGTTGAAAAAATCTAAATATTCAATTAATTAGTCTATTTTATTAAACTAAATATGACATTTGGTGAGCGAAGTTGATTTCAGACCCTTAATGGAAACTATTGACTATATTAGGC
This sequence comes from Gossypium hirsutum, assembly GCF_007990345.1. Classification (NCBI taxonomy): domain Eukaryota; kingdom Viridiplantae; phylum Streptophyta; class Magnoliopsida; order Malvales; family Malvaceae; genus Gossypium; species Gossypium hirsutum. Next base: position 3,232,329 of record NC_053447.1, on the reverse strand, counting down.
ACTCTCACCAAACTCTATGAATCTTTTGAATTCTCTTTGGAATAGGAGATAAAACTTAGAGCTAAATCAAACATAAACATCTCGAAACAATATCTCTATTGAGGGCCCACGGAGTGATCACCCCAACATTATTCGAGTTTGCTTTTCAAATTATAGCATTTGCAAGAGTATGACTTCTTTTGCTAAGTGGTTTAATGAAAATTTTAGTTTTTAACATTGATCTCTTTTATCACTTTGGTTTTAATTTTTTAAATTAATCTGGTCCTTAAACCTTTAAAATTCAATCAAATTGTTTTTCTTAAACAAAAAACTAACCTAACCATTCAATTTTGGCATAATAAGAAATTTAGCTCTTTAATCACTTTGATCCTAATTCTTTTTTTCATCACTTTGTCATGTGGTAACCTACGTATCAATTTGTCAATACTTCATAAAAATTAAAAATACATAAAGTTATTTTAGAAATTCAAAATTTCTTTTCAAAAAAGTATTTAAAAATTTAAAAATTTTATTCGCCTCATAAATTACAACGTTAATGCAATTAAAATTTTAACAACTTAATTAGTTTTTAAAAAAATTACCAAAATTAAAATATTGAGAACCAATGTAATCCTTAAACAAAATTAAAATTAAATAACAAATAAAATAAATATTAAAAACTAAATTTATTACTATATCTAATTTATATTAAAAAATACAAATTCAACTAATTTCAATTTATTTCAATTCAAAACGATGTTTCAGTTCAAAACATGCATGTTTTCTTTGATGTAATAAGGAATTGGCCGACTTCCAAAAGAAGCCATTTTGACAAGACCAATATTATTTGTCTCTTTTTACTTTCAAGCCGTATTCTTACTCAATCAACTGACATTAGCTTTAGTCGGT